>NC_092254.1:10207500-10210000 GCF_036320965.1 Panulirus ornatus
TTCTTACAATGGTTTCAGGATGGAAGAATTATCTACCCTATTATCCCGTGCCTCAATCCTAATAAAAAGGTGATCGAAGGTACATACATACATCCATCTACGACCTTATCGAAGGTACATACATACATACATCTACGACCTTATCGAAGGTACATACATACATACATCTACGACCTTATCGAAGGTACATACATACATACATCTACGACCTTATCGAAGGTACATACATACATACATCTACGACCTTATCGAAGGTACACACATACATACATCTACGACCTTGTCTCCCACCCCCCCAAAAAAAAGGACCCTTTGCCACTACGGCTACAATTCGCAATGAGGCCTTCACCTGAGCTTATTAACAACACCGTACCGAACCCCCAGAGACCACACGGTCTTCCAAAGGCGTTTTTTCCGTACCAAACCCCTAGAGACCACAGGGTCTTCCAAAGGCGTTTTTTCCGTACCAAACCCCCCAGAGACCACAGGGTCTTCCAAAGGCGTTTTTTCCCGTACCAAACCCCCAGAGACCACAGGGTCTTCCAAAAGCGTTTTTCCGTACCAAACCCCCGGAGACCACAGGGTCTTCCAAAGGCGTTTTTCCGTGCCAAACCCCCCAGAGACTACAGGGTCTTCCAAAAGCGTTTTTTCCGTACCAAACCCCCAGAGACCACAGGGTCTTCCAAAGGCGTTTTTTCCGTACCAAACCCCTAGAGACCACAGGGTCTTCCAAAGGCGTTTTTTTTCCGTACCAAACCCCCAGAGACCACAGGGTCTTCCAAAGGCGTTTTATCTCAGGAGGTGGTTTTATAAAGGCTTTTGCACAACCTTGTCTGGAGTCGAAAGCTCCAATGGCCGGTTTCTTTTTTTCGAGCCATTTCCAAGGGAGGTGTTTTAGTGGCATCTGTGTAACGCTGTTATTAGAGGCTCAAGTCCCCAAGACTAGATCCTTGAATGCATTCACAACGAGAGGAGATATTCTCTTGTTTTTTTAAGGGTATTTCTACACAACAGTGTCCATATCTCAAGCCCAGAGACTAGATCTTGAAGGCATTTTCAAAGAGTATTTCTCTTTTTTTTCTTTTTTGGCCGGTTGGTTACAATATAATGGGTTCACAACTTCAGGGAAGTGTGTGTGTGTGTGTGTGTGTGTGTGTGTGTGTGGGTGGGTGGGGGGTATGTTTCTTACAACTTCCAGGAGATGAAGAAAGAATGGTTCACAACTTCGCAGCGCGTCAACTTCGAGCGAGACGGGCAACTTCAAGCGAACCGTGAACGGCCATCGATATGGGCGAACGAACCAACCAACGCACTCAGCTCTGACGACGAACCTCATCAACTTCGTATTTCTCCACTCTCTCTCTGTCTCTGTCTCTCTCTCTCTCTCTCTCCCCCTCCTGCTGGACTTTTAGCTAGCATAAGGCCGAGTGCATGTCAAGGTCAAGAGGAACTCTCTCTCTCTCTCTCTCTCTCTCTCTCTCTCTCTCTCTCTCTCTCTCTATATATATATATATATATATATATATATATATATATATATGTAGGATGGGTAGATAGAGTTACTGGTACATTTTCTCATACGAGAATCTTGCTTTCAAGTTTCTTCTGACTTTTCACCCCTTTCTTCAGCCCGACGTAACGACCCCCTTTTGACCACGACGGTACGACCTTCCAGGATCATGGTACGACCATCTTTAGCTACTGATGGCTTGAAGCTTTGAGGCCTTGACCCGGCACGACCCTTAAGCACGACGGTATAATCCATCGGGTATGATAACCTGACCTTTGACCTGATTCTTATAAAGGCCACAGCATCATACCCAGGGGGTCGTAGCGTCGTGCTCACACACGGTCGTACTGTAGTGCTCACACGGGGTCGTACCGTCGTGCTCACACAGGGTCGTACTGCAGTGCTCGCACAAGGTCGTACTGCAGTGCTCACACATGGTCGTACTGTGTTGCTCACACAAGGTCGTACTGTGTTGCTCACACAAGGTCGTACTGCAGTGCTCACACAGGGCCGTACCGTTGTGCTCAAAAAGTCGTACCGTTGCACTCACACAGGGTCGTATCGCAGTGCTCAAATGGTCGTACCGTTGTGCTCACAGGGTCATACCGTTGTGCTGAAGGGGTCGTACCGTCGTCGTGCTCACACAATCGTACCGTAGTACTCAAAGAATCACAACAACTCTGTGCTGAAGGGGTCGTACCGTCGTACTCCCACAAGGGCCGTACCGTAGCGTTCATAGGAGCACAACTCCGTGCTCAAAAAAAGGGGGTCGTACAGTGGTACGCCGAGAGATTAAGACAGTGGTATAACCATAGGTCTTCCATCTACGCATGATCCACCATCCCTCCCCCCACATCCTAGACCAAGACCTACGCAATTACGCATAAGAGAACCAAGATGTCCAGGGTCATATAAAAGAATAAAATGGTTTAATCTCGATCCTAAAACAGTGTGTAACGCTGCCAGCGCGGAGGGAGGGGTGGAGGGTAG
>NC_092254.1:10215000-10217500 GCF_036320965.1 Panulirus ornatus
ACGACGGTACGACCCCTTGAGCACGACGGTACGACCCCTTGAGCACGACGGTTCGACCCCTTGAGCACGACGGTTCGACCTCTTGAGCACGACAAGAAAGACCCCTTGAGCACGACGGGACGACCCCTTGAGCACGACGGGACGACCCCTTGAGTGCGAAGGGTGGAAGACCCTTGACCAACATGGCTCTTCCTTCTGAACATGACGTGTACAACCCTTGAATACGAAGGTACGACCCTTGGGTATGACGACCTAGGCGAAGGTATGACCCCAACCCCTCTCCTCCCCACCTCATACATTCGGTCATATACTAAACCTGGTTTCGAACCCCAACCCCTATTTCAAGTCGCTCAACCAGCACAAAGAAATAATAAATCAAATAACACCATATTTCAACCTCACATTTAACCCTGGACTACACAAAACCCCTACGTATATCACTCCAACCCTAACTCAAACCTCATGTCACTCACTCACTCATGTCATAAACAGACACCATTCCTCTCCGTGTCTTACGAAAGCCAGTTTCCTTTCATGTCATAACAAACCACCTTCTCCCATTCCCCAACCTCAACCCAACCCACAACCCATTTCAATCATACAAACTCCCTCCCCCACTTTCACTCCAACCTCAACCCTAAACCTCTCCTCCTCCCCCAACTCACAACCGCTTGGTACAAAGAATATAAACAAACCCCCTCCTCCCCCTCCTTCCCAGAGCCTCCTAAGAGACTTACCCCCAACCCCAACAGGCCAGTGACACAGTTGGGGTTGCTATGTTGAAATAGCCGACGAGTTCGTTGCGGGGTTGGAGGGGTTGGTGAGGGGGGAAGAAGACCTGAAAACAGACAGCGAGACAAAACGTACGATGTATGAAGGCGGGTTTAAAACAGCACAAGGATGGGGGGAGAAGAGGAGGTGAGGGGTGTGTTTTGGGAAAAAGACTCTTTGAACTCAGGGTAAGACTGAAATAGCTGAAGGGAGAGAAGGAGGGGAGGGGAGGGGATGGGGAGAGAAGGAGGGGAGGGAAGAGGGGAGAGGGGGAGTGACAACTGATTTAACTGAAGGCGAAAGGGGACGTGGTGAACCAGAATAGCTGAAGGTGAAATCCAAATAGAAGTGCGATGGAAATAGACGAGAGAGAGATGGACGCATGTTAAGTGAGAGATGATGGGGATAGAATAGCTTACGTGGTAGGGGGGGACTGACAGACGGACAGACGGAAAGGGGACTAGATCGTGGAAAGGGGGACGGTGACTAAGATAGTGGAAGGGGAGGACTTCTTAGCTGAAGAGAGGTAGGGGGGAAGGCAGGGTTGAGGGAGAGCTACAAGAGCTAAAAGAAGGTAAAAGCTAAGAACCGAGTGTAGGGTTACCAGGTAACCCTGTGTGTGTGTGTGTGTGTGTACGGCCTGTACGACACATATGGGACTACGTGGGTAAGATAAGAGACACAGTTGACCTTTTGACCTACGACAAGGTCATTATCTGGAGGACAGCTGTAGTGTTCCAAGGTCATGAAATAGGTTAAATTACGAAAGCATAGTTTAATGTTAAGCTAAGCAAGGATAGGTTAAAGATTACACTAAGCAAGGATAGGTTAAAGATTACATTAAGCAAGGATAGGTTAAAGATCACACTAAGTAAGGATAGGTTAAAGATTACACTAAGTAAGGATAGGTTAAAGATTACACTAAGTAAGGATGGGTTAAAGATCACACTAAGTAACGATAGGTTAAAGATTACACTGAGTAAGGATAGGTTAAAGATTACACTAAGTAAGGATAGGTTAAAGATTACACTAAGTAAGGATAGGTTAAAGATTACACTAAGTAAGGATAGGTTAAAGATCACACTAAGTAAGGATAGGTTAAAGATTACACTAAGTAAGGATAGGTTAAAGATCACACTAAGTAAGGATAGGTTAAAGATTACACTGAGTAAGGATAGGTTAAAGATCAAACTAAGTAAGGATAGGTTAAAGATCACACTAAGTAAGGATAGGTTAAAGATCACACTAAGTAAGGATAGGTTAAAGACTACACTAAGCAAGGATAGGTTAAAGATTACACTAAGTAAGGATAGGTTAAAGATTACACTAAGTAAGGATAGGTTAGGATTAAACTGGGTAAGGACAAGTTAGGATTAACCCCCTCCCGAAAATATCCAGTGAGGGGCTAAAAAGTTAAGAGAACGACCAAGAACATGTGAGAAGGGACGAAAAAGTTAATAGAACGAACAAAAACATCTGTGGGGCAGGAAAACCCTAAAATGACCAAAAAATATGTGGGCAATGGGCTGGGGAACGGGTCAAAAAAAAAAAAGGGCTGGGAACGGGTCAAAAAAAAAGGGGGGCTAGGGAACGGGTCAAAAAAAAAAAAAAGGGCTGGGAACGGGTCAAAAAAAAAGGGGGGCTAGGGAACGGGTCAAAAAAAATATAAGGGCTGGGGAACGGGTCAAAAAGTAATATAAGGGCTGGATGCCAAGCCATTCTGGTATAT
>NC_092254.1:10220000-10222500 GCF_036320965.1 Panulirus ornatus
AGGGGGGGAGGGGGAGGGTTACTCCACCGTACACTTGGAGGGTCAGGTCAAGAACAGAGAACGAAGTCGAGGTGTTATTGAAGAACACCTCCACTTCGATCTCGCCATCTCCGAGCTCTGACAATAACAATACATACCCATCCCTAAAACCAACATCATCTCTCCCTCACTCACTCTCTCCACATGCCCTGCGACATCTCTCCCTCCCTCCCTCACTCCCTTCACATACCCCGCGACATCTCTTCTCTCCCTCCCTCCCTCCTTGTCTCCACATACCCTGCGACATCTCTTCTCTCCCTCCCTCCCTCCCTACTTTCCTCCACATGCCCTGCAACATCTCTCCTCTCCCCTCCCTCCCTCCACATGCCCTACAACACCTCTCTTCTCCCTCCCTACCTTCACATGCCCTGCGCCACCTCCCCTTCCCTCCACTCCCTCCACATGACGCCACGATACCCACAAGACAGCAATCACAACCATAAGCCTTCACGCCCAGCAAAGGGGGGAAGGTGTAGAGGTGGAGGGGCAGGCAGGCAGAGGAAGTGAGGCTGGATACATACATTCTCATTCGTCCTCAACCACCAGTCTCGCCATCTCCCTTCCCACCCTTCCTCGTGGGCAGCTAAAGGTTTACATCACCCACACACCCACACCTCACCCTTCCCCTCGCCATGAATGAACAAAAGGTCTCCCCCTCTCCCTTCCCCTCACACCCATTCCCCCTCCTCATGGCGCAGCAGCACATGGCTCTCCAGGTCTCATGCCATGAGTGATCACAGCCAAGCATACCGCCACCTCACCCTCCTCCTCCGTCTTAGCCTCCTCCTCCTCCTCCGTCTTAGCTCACTCCTGGGCTCAGCTCAGCTCACATGTCGTCACAGCATCCGGCTCTCCCGACCCACCCCATCCCACCTTCCACCCTCTCCCTCCTCCAGTGCACTTCCCTCCCTCACCCTACAGGAGGAGGAGTGAGGAGGAGGAGTGAGGAGGAGTGAGGAGGAGGAGTGAGGGCTCTCGTCAATTCCTTTAAACATGTGGTCAGATGGCCACTAAGTACTAGACGAGGTTACGTATCCCACATCATTAATCCCTCCCTCCGTCATGGGTAACTGATGACTGTCTTCCGTGTATCATGACTACATAGACACACACACACACACACACACACACACACATACAGACACACACATACACACATGTTAAGATCACGTGTGTGTGTGTGTGTGTGCTTGTATACAAGACGTGCATGGCCCTAATACAAAGTTCTCGCCTCTCTCTCTCTCTCTCTCTCTCTCTCTCTCTCTCTCTCTCTCTCTCATGTTATAATGAACGAACACAAGCCTACGTCTATACAGAACTTGGAAGGTCGCTTTGTCCACGCAGCGCATACCACCACGCAGGTGTGTTGTGATAACAAGAGCATTGCGTCATTCGTTACTTGCCACTGCTTCGTCTCACAACGAAGGAAACTAACGATGGAAATAACAGTACCGGGAATTGACGTAATAATGAATAGTGAAAACTGAATGATAATCATAATTAAGAATTATATTGTTGACCATAACTCGTCCTCAAGAAAAGGTAATCTAATTACCATAATTATCGTCAAGGATGTTTGCAGATTATATATATATATATATATATATATATATATATATATATATATATATATATATATATATATATATATATAAAGCGTCGGAGTGGGAGATTATAATGCTCTGTCGACACAGGAAGTATGTCTTCTTGCACTGCCTAGGGAAGGGTGAGTGTGATGGTGTGGAGGAAGGATGTGGAGGTGGCATAGTGGCGTGTGGTGGTGGCATAGTGGCGTGTGGTGGTGGCATAGTGGCGTGTGGTGGCATAGTGATGGGGTGGTGGCATAGTGGCGTGTGGTGGCATAGTGATGTGGTGGTGGCATAGTGATGGGGTGGTGGCATAGTGGCGTGTGGTGGCATAGTGATGTGGTGGTGGCATAGTGATGGGTGGTGGCATAGTGGCGTGTGGTGCATAGTGATGTGGTGGTGGCATAGTGGCGTGTGGTGCATAGTGATGTGGTGGTGGCATAGTGGCGTGTGGTGGTGGCATAGTGGCGTGTGGTGGTGGCATAGTGGCGTGTGGTGCATAGTGATGTGGTGGTGGCATAGTGATGGGTGGTGGCATAGTGGCGTGTGGTGCATAGTGATGTGGTGGTGGCATAGTGATGGGTGGTGGCATAGTGATGGGTGGTGGCATAGTGGCGTGTGGTGCATAGTGATGTGGTGGTGGCATAGTGGCGTGTGGTGCATAGTGATGTGGTGGTGGCATAGTGGCGTGTGGTGCATAGTGATGTGGTGGTGGCATAGTGGCGTGTGGTGCATAGTGATGTGGTGGTGGCATAGTGGCGTGTGGTGCATAGTGATGTGGTGGTGGCATAGTGATGGGTGGTGGCATAGTGATGGGTGGTGGCATAGTGGCGTGTGGTGCATAGTGATGTGGTGGTGGCATAGTGGCGTGTGGT
>NC_092254.1:10227500-10232500 GCF_036320965.1 Panulirus ornatus
ATATTCGTGTTCAAGGGGTCGCAATGTCGTTTTCAAGGGACGTAGAGTCGCGCTCAAGGTGTCGCAATGTCGTGTTCAAGGTCCGTAAGATCGTGCTCAATGGTCGCAGAGTCGTATTCAAGGGACGTAGAGTCGCGCTCAAAGGGTCGCAATGTCGTATTCAAGGGACGTACAATGGTGCTCAAATACTCCTAGTGTGCGAGATGCAAGTTCGAGCACCCTGGATCAAAACGTCTGGCGCTCAGGGCGAGAGAACAATGGAATCGAGCGCTTCAGGAGCTCAGGTCTTAAAGCACTTCACCAGACGGTCCTGACACACACAGGTCCCAAAATGCTGGCGAAGATCCCCGGGTCTTTAGATCAGACGAATGAAGAAGAAAAACAAATGCTAAGGACTTTTCTCTCTCTTACTCCAGTCCTTTATAAAGGTCCCCTTCGCCGTGCTACTCTTATACACGATCGCTCTTCGACTCTATTAGGGATGCATCAGACTTGGGGAAATGACCAGTGGATCAGCAAGGAAATCTTCCGGTCTCCCCAAGTCTTCCACTGCCTTTGAACCCCGTACTGCACCATGAGTCTTATACAAAACCCTAAGCATTCTCATCCGCTGCACATACCATGTTCTCTTGTGTCTCCCCTGATGATGTGATTATGACACGAAAGTGCACTTGGGAACTTTTCGTGTTTCATTTTCCCCGTGGACTCATAGGAATATATATATATATATATATATATATATATATATATATATATATATATATATATATATTGGTGGCGACGAGAATGGATGAAGACAGCAAGTATGGATATGTACATGTGCATATATGTATATATATATATATATATATATATATATATATATATATATATATATATATATATATATATATATATATATGTGTGTGTGTGTGTGTGTGTGTGTGTGTGTGTGTGTGTGTGTGTGTGTGTGTCTGTGTGTGTGTATCCGTTATTCTAATACTCTACACCGCTATACTTGGGACGGGTGGGGGGGTGTGGGGGAGGGGTGGACGTCTGTCTTATCTTTAGTATCAGTCAAAGTAAAGAGGCCAGATGGCACGGTGCCTAACACCGGTGTGCCAACCCGGACTCACACCACACCTAGCCTGGCGCACCTCACCTCACCTCACCTCACCCCACCTCACCTCACCTCACCCCACCTCACCTCACCCCACCTCACCTCACCTCACCCCACCTCACCTCACCTCACCCCACCTCACCCCACCTCACCTCACCCCACCCCACCTCACCTCACCCCACCCCACCTCACCTCACCCCACCCCACCTCACCTCACCTCACCTCACCTCACCTCACCCCACCCCACCTCACCTCACCTCACCTCACCTCACCTCACCCCACCTCACCTTACCTCACCCCACCTCACCTCACCCCACCTAACCTCACCTCACCCCACCTCACCCCACCCCACCTCACCTCACCTCACCTCACCCCACCTCATCCCACCTCACCTCACCCCACCTCACCTCACCATTCAGAATGACCTTTTCCATTTCCCCTCCTCCCCTTCCCTTCACATCCTGGACACAGTCTGCCCCTCCCTCCTTCCTTCCCTCCCTTCTCCACAACGCTACGCTCACCACACTCCTCCCTCTCTCTGGAGGTTGTTGCTGTGTTATT
This sequence comes from Panulirus ornatus, assembly GCF_036320965.1. Classification (NCBI taxonomy): domain Eukaryota; kingdom Metazoa; phylum Arthropoda; class Malacostraca; order Decapoda; family Palinuridae; genus Panulirus; species Panulirus ornatus. The sequence continues at coordinate 10,229,161 of NC_092254.1, forward strand.
TACAAATCCGGGAGAGAGTGTTCAATACGGTTGACGGAATGGCCCGGAGGAAGGTGCTTTGGAATCAACAGGGGATGTGCAGGGTTGTAGATATGTTCTAAGACGTTCTCATAGAGAGAAAGACTGTGGAGGAGGAGGAGGAGGAGGAGGAGGAGGAGGAGGAGGAGTGAGTGAGTGAGTGGTTTCCGGCGAAGGTGGTCAAGGATGTGTGATGAAGTCGTGGTTGTTTAACCTTTTGGTACACGGCGCGTGGTGAGGGAGAGGTGAAATGCAAGGGTGTTTAAAGAGCGAAGGAAAAGGGGGGGCAGGTCTATGGCACGCTGAGGGAGGACGGGAGGCGAGGAGGAGGCGAAGAGGCGCGGGTGCGTGAGGCGAATCAGAGTCGCTGTTTGAAGATAGCACGGTGGTAGTGGCAGACAGCGCCCTCCCCCGGGAGAAACCCCCAGAAGGTGGTGAACGAGTCTGAGTCTGTGTGTGTGTGTGTGTGTGTGTGTGTGTGTTGAGGGAAGAAAGTTGGGGAGTAAATGGGAACAAAAGTAAAAGGGAATGAGGCGTATCTGAGGGAAGACACGCGAATGGGTTGAGTGTCATGTCTTGAATGGGGAGGAGGTGAAGGAAATGGGGAGGAGGTGAAGGAATGGGGAGGAGGTGAAGCAAATGGGGAGGAGGTGAAGGAATGGGGAGGAGGTGAAACAAATGGGGAGGTGAAGGAATGGGGAGGAGGTGAAGCAAATGGGGAGGAGGTGAAGGAATGGGGAGGTGAAACAAATGGGGAGGAGGTGAAGGAATGGGGAGGTGAAACAAATGGGGAGGAGGTGAAGGAATGGGGAGGAGGTGAAGGAAATGGGTGGAACGAGAAATCAGCCTCTCTCTCTCTCTCTCTCTCTCTCTCTCTCTCTCTCTCTCTCTTTGGGCAAAGATACTGTCATGTGGGGGCGGGAGATCCCGGCAGTTAGACGTTAAAATCAAACTGAAATGAGTCTTCTTTCAACACTGTTCTTCTCATTCAAAGAAAAATGAAATAAGCTTTTAATGTTTATGAAAAAAATCGACGTAAATTAAAAAGAGTTTGATTCAAGTCGGCATGTGTTTAGTGGAATCCAATTTTACTGTATTCAGAACTGCTGACAAGAGCCAATAAGAATACATTGAAATTACCACAAGCAAGACAATGCTCTGTGTCTTAAGGATAGATAAAATAAAAGAAAAACAATGTATATATACGCTGTTTCCCCCGCTGATATCTGGCATCCCTCCCCCGAGAGATGCCAAATCGTTCCAGCTCCTACCGATACGAAATTCTCTTCCAACATTATTTTCTTCCTTCTTCCTTCCCACCTCAATCTTGACTGTTACATTTTGCCCCATGTTTCACCCTGTCCTACAAACAATAAAAATCCATCTCAACTACCGTCGTGGTACAAGACGTTGGCTTAAAATTCCAGGGAGTAAATTGCGATAAGGTACCATGAGTTTCCCGCCACAATCGGGAGCGACAAATATCTGAAGATGTGGTCGGTTATTCTCCCGGTGCGACAGGGAAGCTCCGCCACCCGAGGCAAGGGTACGTGGTGAGTCTCTGGCGCCCCCTAGAGCACGACGGTACGGGGCCCTAAAACACGACGGTACGGCCATCTAGAACACGACGGTATATGGTCTCCTAGAGCACGACGGTATATGGCCCCATCTAGAACATGAAGGTACGGCCCTGGAGCACGACGATGGGGCCCTAGAGCACGACGGTATATGGCCATCTAGAACACGACGGTACGGCCCCCTAAAACACGACGGTACGGGGCCCTAAAACACGACGGTACGGCCATCTAGAACACGACGGTACGGCCCCTGAACATGAAGGTACGGCCATAGAGCACGACGGTACGGCCCCCTAGAATACTCTCTCGTCCAATCCCTGATTTTCATAATCTGTCGTACCTTCCACCTCAATACTATACATTTTCTCGTATTCGTGGATCTACGTTCTTACTCTGTGGTATTTACAGCTTTGGAAAGACAACAGTGGGAGTACACATTAGAACGGCCTATGCACTGACAGCACGTCGCTCCCAGTATATCACATCGCTCCACTTTGCTCTATCCCACACACGCCTCTCACCATACAACGTAAAGATAAGTATACTGCATATATTCCTTTCATAAAACCCTATGTCCTACATACAATTTACTCTCTCTCTCTCTCTCTCTCTCTCTCTCTCTCTCTCTCTCTCTCTCTCTCTCTCTCTCTCTCTCTCTCTCTCTCTCTCAAGAACTCAAAAGCCCATTTCCATTCGGTTCCTCAACCATCCTGGCAGTTGCCCTCAATAGTCATGAGAGAGAGAGAGAGAGAGAGAGAGAGAGAGAGAGAGAGAGAGAGAGAGAGAGAGAGAGAGAGAGAGAGAGAGAGAGAGAGAGAGAGACATACATAAGGTCCATGCTACCAGGGTTCTGCCATGTGATTATCATATCACTTAAGATTCACACGCACGCACACAGACACACATACCAACACACACACACACACAGACACAGACACACACACACACACACACACACCACCGCACACACACAGACACACACACACACACACACACACCACCGCACACACACAGACACACACACCAACACACACACACACAGACACAGACACACACACACACACACACACACACACACACCACCACACACACAGACACAGACACACACACACACACACACCACACACACAGACACACACACAGACACAGACACACACACACACACACACAGGGACGACAGTTCGCAGCAGCGCTGTCTTCATCCAACTTTAGCAAGACGAATGGAATTCCGCTCACTCGCGCGACATTTTTCATCCAGATAAGCTGATTACCCGCGCTGGAACGCGACGTGAGAGAGAGAGAGAGAGAGAGAGAGAGAGAGAGAGAGAGAGAGAGAGAGAGAGAGAGAGAGAGCATGTCGGCGATTGCTGTATACATCATGTGATATGCAGTCACAGACCCAATGGCTGGAAGTGTTTCAGAGACCTTGCTGGAAATGTTTAAGGAGCCGCTCTGGCAATGTTAAAAAGACCCGTGCTGGAAATGTCCAAGAGAGAGAGAGAGAGAGAGAGAGAGAGAGAGAGAGAGAGAGAGAGAGAGAGAGAGAGAGAGAGCTGTGTGGAAGATGTTCAAGAGCACTGGAAATGCTAAAGGGCTTTGCTGGAAAGTTTCTACAGACGGGCTGGAAATGTTCTAAAGGCCGGGCTGGAAATGTTAAAAGGCCGTGCCGGAAATGTTAAAAGGCCTTGCTTGAAAAGTTATGGACCGTGCTGGAAATGTCAAAAGGCCAGGTGGAAATGTTATGG
>NC_092254.1:10237500-10255000 GCF_036320965.1 Panulirus ornatus
AGGATACTTCCCAGTATTTGGGGAGACAGTTAGGATACTTCCCAGTATTTGGGGAGACAGTTAGGATACTTCCCAGTATTTGGGGAGACAGTTAGGATACTTCCCAGTATCTGGGGAGAAAGTTAGGATACTTCCCCAGTATCTGGGGGAGACGGTTAGGATACTTTCCTAAGGAAGGAAGGAGGAGGAGAATCATAGCACTACCACACACACACACACACACACACACACACACACACACACACACACACATGACCACCACTGAACATGTCCCCACAGGCTGGCCCTGGTGTTCCTCGCGGCGTGTTATATATATATATATATATATATATATATATATATATATATATATATATATATATATATATATATATATATATATATATAAATAAATATATTATTTATCTTATTTATATGATTAACAGTACGTATGGTCTGTTTCCTTTACAATCACCTTCAAATCATGCTGTGGAAGGTGTTCACTAATGTTCTTCATGTTCTTCGTCCGTGTCTTAATCACCCCTGGCAGTGAACAAGCCCACAGACCCTAATGACCCCTGGCGGTGAACAAGTCTACAGACCCAACCATTAATCTACCTCCCCGGCCATCTGGGTTCCTATTCTCTTCGGCGACCCCAGGCCTTCCCAAGACGTGGGGGGGGGGGGAACAAACACTGGTCCTTGCTGGGGTATGTATCATCATCATCATTAACCCCCTAGTAAAGTTCCCCCAACTAAAGTTTCCCCCATCCCCCTAGTAAAGTTTCCCCCATCCCCCTAGTAAAGTTTCCCCCATCCCCCTAGTAAAGTTTCCCCCCATTCCCCTGGTAAACTTTCCCCCCATCCCCCTAGTAAAGTTTTCCCATCCCCCTAGTAAAGTTTCCCCCATTCCCGTAGTAAAGTTTCCTCCATCCCCCTAGTAAAGTTTTCCCCATCCCCTCCTAGTAAACTTCCCCCCATCTCCCTGGTAATTTTCCCCCATCCCCCTAGTAAAGTTTCCCCCCATTCCCCTGGTAAAGTTTCCCCCCATCCCCCTAGTAAAGTTTCCCCCCATTCCCCTAGTAAAGTTCCCCCATCCCCCTAGTAAAGTTTCCCCCCATTCCCCTAGTAAAGTTTTCCCCCATCCCCCTAGTAAAGTGACCCCCATCTCCCTAGTAAAGTTTCCCCATCCCCCCCTAGTAAAGTTCCCCTCCTTGTACTGTATATGACCTTGGCGTCGTCATGGGGTAGGGGGGGAGGGAATTACAAAATACAAAAGCCATATACAAATGGATTGCATTCAACCTGTCGCCGTTTTCTTTCCTTCGTCGTCTCTGTCGTTCAGTCGTTTTCTATCTTCGTCGTCTTTGCCGTTGAGAAAGGCGCGGGCAAAACCCCCTTCCAAATAAATGTGTTATCACTCTTCCAATGTAAATGAGGCCTGTATGAGAGCAGTGTTTATGTGTGTGTGTGTGTGTGTGTGTGTGTGTGTGTGTGTGTGTGTGTGTGTGTGTTTGATCTACTTACAAGGGCCAGGTGATACAATCTCTGGGGAGGGAAGGGAGGGGAAGAGGGGAGAGGGGTGGTGGTGGAGAGACGCACCCACAAAACAGAGTGCTCGAATCTCTCTCTCTCTACACACACAGCTCAATTTCCTCGTTTACACTCGAATTTACAGCAACGGTTTCAGCAACAGATTGCTGGGTCGGGGTCCCACCACCACCACATGCTTACGAGAGATCATAAATCTCTCTCTCTCTCTCTCTCTCTCTCTCTCTCTCTCTCTCTCTCTCTCTCTCTCTCTCTCTCTCTCTCCCCTTTAGACTTCACTTGGCTGTGCTCGCTCTCTCTCTCTCCTTTGGACTTCACTTGGCTGTGCTCTCTCTCTCTCTCTCCTTTGGACTTCACTTGGCTGTGCTCTCTCTCTCTCTCTCTCTCTCTCTCTCTCTCTCTCTCTCTCTCTCTCTCTCTCTCCCCTTTGGACTTCACTTTGCTCTGCTTCGCCAAAGGGAGGAGGAACCGGAGGAACCCTCTTCACACCAGCTGGAGTCGTCATTCGTTTCCGATGGTGGCGAGGCTACGCGAGATTACTTCACACGTACACCTGTCGACACCAGCCAGGTAAAAAGGGAAGGGAAGGAGGGGAAGGGGGAGCGTCATTCTTGGAGTACCCTTTGTACCGAAGCCTTTTTTTCTTGGGGGGGTCATATCGCATCGCCAGGCAAAGGAAGCAAGGGTGTTGGGGCGAGGGAGGAAGGAGGGGGCGTCGTCATTCCTGCAGTGCCCTTGCGCTTAAAAAAAAACCCCACTGAGGTCGTAACGTATAGGCGGGCGAGATCAGGAGGAGGAGGAGGAGGAGGAGGAGGAGGAGGAAGAGGAGAAAGAAGAAGAAGGGTAGGTCGTAGCGCTTAAAAAAAACCCACTGAGGTCGTAACGTATAGCCAAGCGAGAGGAGGAGGAGGAGGAAGAAGAAGAAGAAGAAGAAGAAGAAGAAGAAGAAGAAGAAGAAGAAGAAGAAGGGTAGGTCCTTGCGCTTAAAAAAACCCACGAAGGTCGTAACGTACAGCCAAGCGAGAGGAGGAGGAGGGAGAAGGAAGGGTAGGAGGTCGAAGGAAGGGGGAGGTAGGTCGTCCGTCTTGCAGTACCCTAGTACTTAAGATCTCGGGGGTCGTAAGGTGATCAAGCGACACGGACCTCGGCGTTGGCGTAACAGTCACGCACACACAATGGATTGTTCGACAGGGCACGATCTCGTGCGCCAACACGCACGCACGCCCAAAACCCGAAACGCACGCTTTCGAAGGCGCCGCGTTTGGGGGGGTCTTCGCCCACTCGCTTCTGCAGGCCATCTGAAAAAGACACACACACGAATCCCCCTCCCATTCCCCTCCTATCACCGCCGCTATTACCCCTCACCAGGCCCAATCGACATAGCCATGGCTCGGCGTCACATCCAAAGGCCTAAATGGACGCACGCCTTGCACAACCTCATGACGTCATATGGCCCCGACCCCCTCCCTCCCCTCCAGGTTCATCAGCTGTCTGGGCGAGCGCTTACGAAACCATCGACCCCCCCAACACACACACACACACACACACACACACACACACACACACACACGGCCGCCTTCACTTTGGAGAATGTTTAGAAAGGCGGCCAACTTCGATCACCCTCATCATTCTACATAATCACCACCAGGAGGAAAATGCTGACGAAGGGCAGGGGAAAAAAAACACTCATTATCCAAATACCGAAACACTCAAGTTATAATTACGCCAAGCGGGAATAAAGAACCATGATTATTTTTCGCCATGATGCCAACGAACAGCTACTCTACATTCACGGAGTGGGAAGAGGAAGAGAGAGAGAGAACGAAAAAAAAAAGAAAAAAGAGAGAAGAAAACCATTGAAATTGGTATGTTACTCTCGAAACCGACACCCATACAGCGAAACACCACAATTTGGTTATGGCTAACTGTCTCGTGGCTGGGGAACACACACACACACACACACACGATATATATACATATATATATATATATATATATATATATATATATATATATATATATATATATATATATATATATATATATATTATCCCTGGGGATAGGGGAGAAAGAATACTTCCCACGTATTCCCTGCGTGTCGTAGAAGGCGACTAAAAGGGGAGGGAGCGGGGGGCTGGAAATCCTCCCCTCTCGTTTTTTTTTTTTTTAATTTTCCAAAAGAGGGAACAGAGAAGGGGGCCAGGTGAGGGTATTCCCTCAAAGGCCCAGTCCTCTGTTCTTAACGCTACCTCGCTAACGCGGGAAATGGCGAATAGTTTGAAAGAAATATATATATATATATATATATATATATATATATATATATATATATATAGACACACACACACACACATATAATGACCTGAATTGCTTTTTAAGTCACCACAGTACCATGACCTCTTTCCCCTCCCACCCCAAACCCTAAACCCCTCCCTCCCCTCCTTCATCCTGACCCTTGACCTTGTGAGAGCGAACCAAACTGCTTATCTGAAGGACCGCTCTGGCTTCGACTCCCCCCCCATGAATCATCAGATATGATCCATCTTGTAACGTCAGACCCAATATTGTTCATGCATTCTACACACACACACACACACACACACACACACACACACACACACACACAAGTCGCCCTCACAAGGCAGTTAACATGCTCAATGTTCTATCACAAAAGTGGAATGGTAATTCCGGAGTGGTGAGGAAGAGCGAGGAGCCGTGAAGGGGCAAAGAATCTTCAAAAATCTCCATTGCTACAATAATTCATATACTCCTCCTTCTCCTCCTCCTCTTTCTTCTCCTCCCTCATGATGATTTACCTACCACACACACCAGCTACATTAATACAACGAGTGGTACTTTCATCTCGACGGTCAACCACAAGCCAAACACATCTGTAGTGCGTTTTCTATGACCCTCAATCTTAAAGCGGAAAAATGTAAAAATTCGCTAATTTCCAACAGGTTTTTTTTGGTGTTAGTAACTTGGCTGTATCTCCTTCCAGGTCTTCCATTCAGTCTACAGCAACCTTCGATCATTTTCACTATATATATATATATATATATATATATATATATATATATATATATATATATATATATATATATATATAATATATATATATATATATATATATATATATATATATATATATATATATATATGAAAGGCTATGCAGTGCCTAAGGAAATTCAAAATTCCTTTCTCACTGAAATATATATATATATATATATATATATATATATATATATATATATATATATCGTGGACCAGGAATAAGCTGGTAGCTAATGAGAAAACGAAATAGGAAGATCCAAGCGCTCTGATTCAAAACAAAATGTCACTGGTTTAAAAGGGATTTATCACTACGGTTCAAATTAGAATAAACCACTACGGTGGGAAAAAAATGAATAAGTAAAAAATAAATAAAAATGAACAACGATTCAAAATACAATAATTCACTATGGTACCAAAAGGGAATAAATCACTATGGTTTAAAGATTTTATGAAGAGAAATTAGTTTTAAGATTAATTCATTTTAGCACTTTATTCTATTCTTTTATTCTATTCATTTATTTCACTTATTGGTGTATCTTATTCATTTATTATTTTTTTTTATCCTGGGTTGTGATTCGTGTAGAATTTTTCGACCCATCGTAAAATGTTAAGTTATGCTACGTTGCGTCTGGTGAACTTTGGTTTCATATTGCCTAACTTAAAGTTACGATACGTTTCGTTAAGTTATAATGTGTTTCACTTTGGCTGGCTTAAACTTAGGTCAGGTTAAATTCAGTTTCACTTTGGCTGGCTTAAACTTAGGTCAGGTTAAATTCAGTTTCACTTTGGCTGGCTTAAACTTAGGTCAGGTTAAATTCAGTTTCACTTTGGCTTAGCTGAAACTTAGGTCGTTAGATTCACTTTCAATTTCAGTTTCAATTTGGCTAATTCAAACTTAGGTTAAATTCGGTTTCAATTTGCCTAGCTTAAACTTAAGTCAGGTTAAATTCAGTTCCATATTTGGCTAACTTAAACTTAGGTCAAGTTAAATTCACTTTCAATTTCAGTTTCAATATGGCTAATTCAAACTTAGGTTAAATTCGGTTTCAATTTGCCTAGCTTAAACTTACGTCAGGTTAAATCCAGTTTCACTTTGGCTAGCTTAAACTTAGGTCAGGTTAAATTAAGTTTCAATTTGGCTTACTTAAACTTACGTCAGGTTAGGTCAGGTTTGCAATGCATTAGTTAAGTTTACTTTACAATATTAATGAATAAAGTACAACCAGCTGAAAAACCAACGCGTCCAGGCGAACCCATCTCTCTCTCTCTCTCTCTCTCTCTCTCTCTCTCTCTCTCTCTCTCTCTCTCTCTCTTTGAGAATTACATAATCCTTTACTTCCCTGCCCCTTCTGTGTTTCTTTTTTCATTGGGGTGTGGGGGTGGTGTGGGATATGGGCCGCTCCTGCAGCGCCATGGAAGCAGGCCACGTCCGCCGGATATGGGGGGGGGGGGGGGGGATTCGAACCGTCGTCGCGCTGAGTATCAAGGGCAGTTCGTGAACACGAATAGGGAGCCACACAGCGAGGTAGGGAGGGAACCTGGCGTCTCGATCCCCAGGAAGAAGAGGAGGAGGAGGGAGGGTGGCGTTGAGTAAGGATTATGCAAATTAATTCCCGAAATCTCTGGAGCAAAAAAAAAAAAAAAATATAGAAAAAGAAAATGGGAAAGGGGGGAGGCTACGACATATCAGTTACGCTGAGCGGAGGGAACGACTGTAGCGTCAGCAAACAAACAAACATAGATGTTACGTTGTACTTCAAATGTACAGAAAACGAGTTAATGACGAGTTGGAAGTACAGAAAACGAGTTAAAGACGAGTTGGAAGTATAGAAAAGAGTTAAAAACAAGTAAGAAGTACAGAAAACGAGTTAATGACGAGTTGGAAGTACAGAGAACGAGTTAAAGACGAGTAGGAAGTATAGAAAACGAGTTAAAGACGAGTAGGAAGTATAGAAAACGAGTTAAAGACGAGTAGGAAGTATAGAAAACGAGTTAAAAACAAGTAAGAAGTACAGAAAACGAGTTAAAGACGAGTAGGAAGTATAGAAAACGAGTTAAAAACAAGTAAGAAGTACAGAAAACGAGTTAAAGACAAATAGGAAGTACAGAAAACGAGTTAAAGACAAATAGGAAGTACAGAAAACGAGTTAAAGACAAGTGGGAAGTACTGAAAACGAGTTGAGAATGTATAGAAAACGGTATCATCGAACTCGCGATCGGAATCCACACTAGAACTCGCACTTCAGGAAAAATAGAATTAACTAAAAAAATAAAAAGTATGGATGGGAAAGTCGATTTAGTGAGTTTAGATTTAGGTTTTTGGGGATGGTGGTGTTAAGGAGGGGGGGGGGAGAGGTGGTTTGAAAGGTGGGGGTGAAAGGTGGGGTGGGAGGGGTTCGTTGGTTGGTGGGGAGGAGGGGGGGTTGTTAGGGGGAGGGCGGAGGAGGGGAAGAGGAGGGAAAGTGGGATGTGGAGGGAGTTAGTGGGCGTGGAGTCATATTGAGGTGGGAGGGGGGAGGGGGTCAGTTGGTCTTTTAACCCCCCCCCATCCCTTTAACAGGCCAGAGGCTTGGGGTCGTTGGTCAAGCAAACTGTTTGGACCCTCGGCCAACAGGCCCCACACGGTGTTGCTTGCCCTTGAAAAGAGCATGGTTCGAAACCACTTTTTTTTTTTTTTTTTTTGCTTCACGGTCACGCTGAAAGGAAAGGTAGTAGACATAGGTATTGTGGTGGTGTTGCTGTGGGGATGGGGAAGGGGTCAGTGTACGTGGGGTTGGGGGAGGTAGATTGAGGGAGGGGGGGGGGATTTCGTGTGGGTGTTGTTGGATGGTAGGGGGTGTTGGTAGGTGGTTGAGATGGGGGAGGGGGTGTTGGTAGGTGGTTGAGATGGGGGAGGGGTGTTTGGTAGGTGGTTGAGATGGGGAGGGGTGTTGGTAGTGGTTAGAGGGGGGAGGGGGTGTTGGTAGGTGGTTGAGATGGGGGGAGGGGGTGTTGGTAGGTGGTTTAGATGGGGGGAGGGGGTGTTGGTAGGTGGTTGGTGGGGGAGGGGTGTTTGGTAGGTGGTTGGTGGGGGAGGGGGTGTTTGGTAGGTGGTTGGTGGGGGGGGTGTTTGGTGTGGGAGGTGGGTTGGGAGATGGGGGTGTTTGGTAGGTGGTTGAGATGGAGGGAGGGGGTGTTTGGTAGGTGGTTGGGGGGTGTTGGTAGGTGGTTGGGGAAGGGGGTGTTGGTAGGTAGTTGGAGAAGGGGGTGTTGGTAGGTGGTTGGAGAAGGGAGGTGTTGGGAAGTGGTTGGGTAAGAAGGAGTTGGCAAGCTGTGTGAATGAAGTGGCGCACCCAGGCGACCACAGAACACCCTTTTGGCCCATCTTGGCACGACCCCCTCGGCGTGACCTCTGACCTCACCGCAGGCCCATCATACTCAAAGGGTCGTTGCCCCCCCCCCCCGTCGAGGTCAAGCGTTAAGAATAATATCATACCGAGTCCTGATGGTTTCTGGATCGGTGCTGTGACCTGGGGCCTGGCTGACCTATGACCTAACCGGCCGACAGGGTGACCCTGTGACCTAGGCTGGCTGGCTCGCTGGTTGGCTAGCTAACCTCTAGTGACCCGCCCCTTCCCTTCCCTCTCTCTCCACTATTCCCAGACTGGCAGCATGGTTCATTTTCCTCAATTTATAGCACCGTCCTTCACCCTCAAGGCTGGATAACTCTTGTAAAACTTGCTCCAGAATTTCATATCTTGTACGGCTTTCATCCTCACTACTTTATGACCCTACCGAGCACACTACTACTCCCCCCCCCCCCCCCTTGCAAAAGGTCAGGTCGTCTATACTCATATCTTTGTTCTCGCCTCGTATGCCCTTCGCCCCCCCCCCCCCCCCAACTCCCTACCCCCACCGGACCACTGGTCATCTTGCTGCTGCTATCTATCAACTCCATCGTATTGCTTGTGGTCTCTTCTCTTAATCCGTCTAATAACGATAATGATAATAATACTAATAATACTAATAATAATAATAATAATAATAATAATAATAATAATAAATCCTCACCTCTCATCTTTTTTTTCCTTTAATTTTCCAAAAGAAGGAACAGAGAAGGGGGCCAGGTGAGGATATTCCCCAAAGGCCCAGTCCTCTGTTCTTAACGCTACCTCGCTAATGCGGGAAATGGCGAATAGTATGAAAGAAGAAAAAATAATAATAACAATAATAGTCAAAATCCTCCACCTGGCACTTAAGTCTGAGGTTTATACACTTGTATTTGCCCCGTAAATCGAGTGACAAAGGAAGATAATGCCGTAGTATACGAAATCCAGCCCATGTGAAGTCTAGAAATGGCTAATATCCTGTATGAATGCATTTTCACAGGAATGTCTCTTACGTTCATATTTATATCTGAGTGGATCTGAGTTTTGCAGATCTGTTGGGGGAGTTCAAATAGCTATGAATAAAGAAGAACACTAATAAATACCTTGAACAGTCGATAATCCTGGAATTTCTCCTTAGTGGAATTTCTCCTTCTTAGTTCCCAGTCTCTTCGGTAGCGAGATAATTCAATCTTCAATCATTCACATTTAACAACAATGACGTGATTCACTGTAACACCGGTTATTCACTCTTCAATAATTCAGTTATCACGAATATCAAGGCCAATACTTGACACAGAGATACGCCATACGCACTATGACAAACCGTCAACACACAGCACTTTCCGTTACGCCGCGATTCGAATGTAAACAATGCATTGTGGGTCAAGCACCCGCCCGCCCAAGATATTTTCGATTATAAACATATTTACTCGGCTTATACAATAAATGCCTGATGATAAAGCTATTCTGATGTTATTTCTATAATTCTGAGACATTTTGGTAATTTAGAGAAGAGTGGAAAACCTATGAAACCGGCCTTACGAGAAAGTGTCCGAAATAATGTTTTAACCTCGCTACGACGTCGCTTTTCTCGTTTGAATATGCGCGTCCTAACTCTAGCGCGCATTTCGCTTTCCGAAACTCTTATGAGCTTCGAATATTTATTTACTGTCCTACCATGGCACATAGCACTGTCCTTCGGTACACACCTATTCCACAGAGGGTGAAAGCCTCTCTTACATATATGTAAATGTAATGTGGCCAAAAATATCTGGAGTGAACCATTTCGTTGCTATTTTTATTATCCTTATTATATTTCCCCCAAAGCCACTTCTCCGTGAGCGCTTGCCGTTTCAAGCCTACGCTTCAATCAGTAGCATTACCTGGTTAGCAGTAAATACATATGCCATGTCAATCAACACAAATTATGTTCAATTTAGTCGCAGAAGGACATAAAAGGTGTAGAAATGTGACCACGATATTGGAAGTAAAATAAGTGCTTTACATGAGTGGATGCTAAGTATACAAGTGTCAGTATATCAGTGTGTGTGTGATACAGAGTTAGATAAACATGAGTGGATGCTAAGTATACAAGTGTCAGTATATCAGTGTGTGTGTGTGTGTGTGTGATACACAGTTAGATTAACAGTTGTGGAAGTTGTGAGAGATAGGACGCTACACCTAAGATTGTGGTAATAACAGGCTACTGTATGTGAGGTGAAACGTTAAATCTAGGTTAAATACAGACCACAGCGTTCGAACTCTGTGGCGACTCTCGCCAAGACGTGATAAATATGTACCGCCTCTCAGAGTGAGGGGCGAAAAAATCTACATATTACTTCAGGCTTCGTCTATACTTGTGGTCGGGTTTTCCCGAAATGGTATGGAGTTATGATATACTGATAACTCTCGCTATGTCTTCTTATTTGTCGCTTATAATTATTTCATAAGAGTATTGACATCTTATACTGGGTTGGCATTTTGTATGGAGACCATGACATAATCTGGTGGGGTGGGGTGGGGGACGAAAATTAGTGAAAGTAAGAGAATCTTTGTACCAATCTGTGACTTTCCTTCGTCTGTCACCATGCCGCCTTGAGCACGACGGTACGGTCCTTGAGCACGACGGTACGATCCTTGAGCACGACGGTACGATCCTTGAGCACGACGGTACGATCCTTGAGCACGACGGTACGATCCATGAGAACGACGGTATGATCCATGAGCACGACGGTACGATCCTTGAGCACGACGGTGATACGATCCTTCAGCACGACGGTACGATCCTTGAGCACGACGGTGGTACGATCCTTGAGCACGACGGTACGACCCTTGAGCACGATGTAACCACCCTTGAACACGACAGTAGAACCCTTTGAACACAATATCTATCAAACGCCAGGGAATGTCAATACAACCATCAATATCACGTTCTAACCACCGACCAAGCAATGTTTAAACACCTTCTTTTAGGCCTTTGGAACATACCTCCCAGAACCTGACATCACCTCACTGTCTAATAATGCCGCTTGACCTGAGGTCAACACTACGTTCACACGACGATCACTGAATTCAAATTTAGACCCAAGAAGTCCTTGGATGCTCCCAGCGCCAAGACATGACGCAGTAACACACGTCATTCAATCCAGTCTCAGGGCCTTTATTCTCAGCGGAACCGGGAGCCTCATCCACAACACAGAACTGGAAGGGGATCACTAATTTTTCAACTGGTTTCGTACACGGGAGCGACTCGTCCGTCGCAAAAAGCCCACGAAGGGCGGGAACCTTCGCCAGTCTTAACGCCAACGAGCGAGCGAACGACTCCCGGAGGGTCGTCCTCTCAAGAACGACTTGCTCTCCAACAGGAGGTTGTTGAGTTCGACCGGGTAGGAGGAGGAGGAGGAGGAGGAGGAGGAGGAGGAGGAGGAAGAAGAAGAAGAAGAGGAGAAGAAGAAAGAGGAGAGGTGGTGGTTCTCCGTACGACTTGCTCTCCAACAGGAGACCGGGTAGCAGGAGGAGGAGGAGGAGAAGGAAGAAGAAGAAGAGGAGGAGGAGGAGGAGGAGGAGGAGGAGGAGGAGGAGGAGGAGGAGGAGGAGGAGGAGGAGAAGAAAGAGGAGAGGTGGTGGTTCTCCATCCTGCAGGAAGCCGAATTCAGAGCGTGTATCAGGCGTAAATTTGAAGCTTTGATGGTATCAGGGTGGTATCCAACTCCGTGTGTGTGAGGGCCATTCACCTGATCCCTTAAAGATCCGACCCAATTGTGTTACTTGGGATGGAGATTTACTCATTCTAGGCTTTGGATCAGGGTTCGAATACGTTTTCTATTTACTTATTTTTTTTTTTCCTTCTTCTAACTTTCAACGACGTTGTACTTCCTTTTTATGTTCTGATTGTCGTAGGTACGAGGAAGCTCCTAGTACCAAAATATGTATGTTCCTCCTCTTCCATGATGGCAGATGGAGGTGGTGCCAGGGGGAACTGATACCAAGATACTGTTCATTAGAATACAAATGTTGGACTGACTTTGGCATTTGTACTTTACACAAAGGAGAATTCATCTCGAAAAGCGAGATTCTTTCTATACAGTATATCGCTCAGGTTATATTGAGCAATACTTAAACAAGAACATGACTTCAAGTAATGTTTTAGTTCTGCCTGCTATCTGTACGATCAATGTTATTTCTCTTATCTCTAGTCCAATGTACAGCCATGGCTATTATCTTCGGTTGGCTATTAAGATGCCCATGTTTCTCAATCCATTTCTTATCTTATCTACCCATCATCTTTCCGAGTCTAGTCTGCAATCTCCCGTAAGTTATCTGTTCTTCCTTATAGCTATATAAAGCTATATATATATATAGCTTCTATATCTATTACGTTGTTTCCTTCTTTCTTGACGCGATGGCTTCTATCTCCAATCGCCTGTCTGTCTCCTGAGTCTACGTCTGGTGTCTCCAGGAGGGGTTTTTCCCCCATCTATAGCACCTCTAGCAACGATGCGTGTTCATTAAATCCAGAACGTCTGCTCGGCATTCTCCCGTGGTCCTCCCCGCATTATCTCCATCGTCTATCGCAGCTTGTCACAAGCGCTCGTTCACGGAGCCTTCTCGGATCTAACCCAACTTTGCCATCTCTACCATTCGTCTGGCAATCTCCAATACAAGATTTTCAGCCATGCTTTTTTTATAATCTATTTTCTGTACCTCAAGTGTCTGAATCTACCGTTTCCCAGCACTCTGGCTCGTCAGCACGTCGATGCGACTGCCGTGCACGACGGTATACGTCTCAGAAACACAACGATACGACCCTTGACCCAGGATAGCTTGACCCGACCCATGAGGGCTCAGTTAAAGACCAAGGCAATCACGTCCACTTTTCGCTCCATCGGGGCTTTAGGATCGCAACGTCGCCCGTGTGTAAGGATCGTATCGTCGTACGCAGGCGGAGGTCATACAGTCGTACATATGAGGTTACACAATGGGACATCTAAACAGTTCGTAATGGGTTAAACCAGTCTTCCGTGGACCCTGTGTGTCCAGGCCTGTAAAAAGACTTTACCAGTGGCGATGGCTGACTCCCCTGGCTCTTGAAGTGGTTCCATCACCTGCCAGGGCAGGTTGTAAGCAAGAGTTCAAGGTTGTTCTGTCATGGAATCAATTCCTTAAGTCTATCTAGTGCTAATTACTGGTGCCAATTTCATATTTGGAGCCGGGCTTCGTTCACTGATATCATAACTTGATGGTGTTTGATATCCGAGTGTTCAAATGTGTTCAGTGGTATTCAATTAATATCCAGCTACATCACTAAACGTAGCGGTGAACAGTTCACTGGTGTTCAGTCCAGCGGCGGACATCAGAACACAGAGATGTTAGTTTAGAGAAGTTGAACATGAGAAGAAAATGAGAGAGAGTCTTGCCTTGAACGTGCGTGGGAGAGATCACAAGATCATATATCCATTTCCAATTTCTCGGCTCTAATGACCATGTCATTAGCTTAATGGTCATTAAGGCCATTTATCCCTCCCAGTAACATAACAAGAGACAATGGGCATGTCCTCTAAGTACGTGTTGTGGTTATGCAAGTCACTCCTGGGAAAGAAAATGTAGGGCTTGAAAAAGAAGAGAGAAAATGGAAGGCCAAGTGATAATCGATCTCCATTCAGGTTTCATCCCCTATTTTGCCTGTTTTCATCACCCCATTTGGCCAGGTGTTCTCGCCTATTTAGCCCGTTTTATTTACCTATTTTTGGGGCCGGGTTTTATACGTTATCTCGCAAGGATTCGTCACTTATTTTTCCGGGTTCTATCACCTCTATTACCGGGTTTCAGGAACCTGGAGTTTCGCCACCTATTGTGGCGAGTCTCATCGCCTATTTCATCACCTATTTTGCCACGTTTCATCACCTATTTCATCACCTATTTTGCCGAGTTTCATCACCTATTTTGCCGAGCTTCATCACCTATTTCATCAGCTATTTTGCCACGTTTCATCACCAATTTCATCGCCTATTTTGCCGAGCTTCATCGCCTATTTTATCACCTATTTTGCCACGTTTCATCACCTATTCTGCCACGTTACATCACCTATTCTACCACCTACTTTGCCGAGTTTCATCACCTATTTCATCGCCTATTTTGCCGAGCTTTATCGCCTATTTCATCACCTATTTTGCCACGTTTCATCACCAATTCTATCACCTATTTTACCGAGTTTCATCACCTATTTCATCACCTATTTTGCCGAGCTTCATCGCCTATTTCATCACCTATTTTGCCACGTTTCTTCACCAATTCTATCACCTATTTTGCCGAGTTTCATCACCTATTTCATCACCTGTTTTGCCACGTTTCATCACCAATTTCATCACCTATTTTGGCGAGTTTCATCACCTATTTTATCACCAATTTTGCCGAGTTTCTTCACCTGTTAGGACGATTTCATCCTCTCGTTAACAAGGCTTACCACCTATTTGTTGCCTATTTATATAACCCATTTTACCAGATTTTATCACAAATTTGGCAGAATTTCAAGAGGTTGAGTCGTCCAGCTTAACTAGCGGCACTTACGATGTTCAGTCGTCTTTCGTGTGGTCAAGTCGTCGTACTCAAAGGCTTAAGTCGTCGTGCTCAAAGGTTTAAGTTGTCGTACTCAAAGGTTTAAATCGTCGTACTCAAAGGCTTAAGCCGTCGTTGTCGTTCTCAAAGATTTAAGTTTTCGTACTCAGGTTTAAGTTGTCGTACTCAAAGGTTTAAGTCGTCGTTGTCGTTCTCAAAGATTTAAGTTTTCGTACTCAGGTTTAAGTCGTCGTACTCAAAGGTTTAAGTCGTCGTACTCAAAGGCTCAAGTCGTCGTACTCAAAGGCTTAAGTCGTCGTACTCAAAGGCTTAAGTCGTCGTACTCAAAGGCTCAAGTCGTCGTACTCAAAGGCTTAAGTCGTCGTACTCAAAGGCTTAAGTCGTCGTACTCAAAGGTGTAAGTCGTCGTACTCAAAGGTTTAAGTTGTCGTACTCAAAGGTTTAAGTCGTCGTGCTCAAAGGTTTAAGTCGTCGTACACAAAAGGGGTTAAAATCATCGTAAAGAAGAGGGGGGTGATCTAATACGAATCGTAATGTGAATATTTTTGCCAGCGTTGGTCACACAGCTAATGTCCAGCCTGCGAAAAATTATCCCCCCAAAAATATATTTTACGACGACTAAATGAAACAATTTCACTGGACACCAATTGGCCTACATATACGCTCTGAAATGACTAATTACCACCCTGTACTGATGAAAGGCCAGCAATCAATGCTATTTTGTGTGTGTATGTGTGTTTGCGCAGGGGGCCGAATGGGGGGGGGGGGCCAAATTAACATATTCAATTACATCTCATTGTATGGCTAGTTTTCACCAATTACACTGCTAATTTGGAGACCCCCGAAGCTAAAACGTAAACAAGGAGGTGGATCGTTAGGTCTATGGGGTATTGGTGACAGCAGTGGGTTCGTGGAATATGTTCAACGATGGTTTAGGATCACGGGAGAACAAGGCGGGGGATTGATGCTGAAAGCCATGAGACACGTATGGATGTTCCTGGGTTCGAACCCTATACAGTCCAATATCGTATAGTACTTTATGATGACTTATGTATGTTTGGATGTGTGTGTGGAAGGGCCTACCTCCCGTAAGGTACACGCAAGCAAAATTACATATGATAAGATAGAAGAAATATCTATTATCATCTTTTTGGTTTTTCGTAACGTATCTCAAACACATACACGTCCTCCCGACTCTCCAAACGATGTCCAGGAAATAATTAAGGTCCCTGTAATGCTCAGTAATTTTTTCCGAACGTTCATTTTCATCCTTCTTTCCTCCTCCTCTTCACTTCTGGGATACGTAACCACTGAACCCCTATTTTGCGTTCATTAGTTAATGGGAGATCGTAAAAGGTAGGGGCTTGACAATGCCCCTTTATCTACGTAGGGGGGAGGGGGTAAAAGGCCGACGCTGATTGGCTCTGGTTAAAAAAGGCCTCTAGTAGTAGTTAACGACTCGTTAGGAGCTTATTAACCACGGAATTCTTCTTAGGGTTGTGAAGGAAAAGAGGGCTAGGATGTTAGTACACAAGATATTAGCTTCATTGTAGCTGATATAGACAAAGCTAACACCCCTCGCTCCCTCCCTCCTCCCCTTTCTTTCTCTCCGTCTCTCACTAACTACATTTTCTATCCTAGCAACAGAAAATGGAAGAAGGGGAAAAAGAAAAAAAAAGATAGTCAAATCGCTGATACAAAATGAAACGAGACTTTCCCATAGCAAGAATGCCGTAAACAAACACAAAAATTTCTCGCCCTGTGCATGCATACATCAGATGTTTACAAAAAAAAAAAAACCAGCGCCACGTAAAAAGCAAAAAACAAACAAACAAACAAATTTAAAACCTAAAAGCAATTTAGACTAAGAAGATAAAGAATGATTAAATCAGGCACAATACTTAGGAAAATGGGGAACAGATCCCATTCGAAAATATTCGAATGCCAAGGGGGGTACGGGGGGGTGAAAAGACGAAATGAGAATCATAAATGGAGTGACATTACAGACACATTCAAAAGAGGATCAGATTCATGGGCGAAGACAGTCCCGGAGGAACTTAGAACACACAGTTCACACGAGAAGAGGAGGAGGAGGAGGAGGAGGAGGAGGAGGAGGAGGAGGAGGAAGAAGAAGAAGAAGAAGAAGAAGAGGAGGAGGAGGAGGAGGAGGAAGAGAGGAGGACGATGAGAAGGAAGAAGAAGAGGAGGAGGAGGAGGAGGAGGAGGAGGAGGAGGAGGAGGAGGAGGAGGAGGAGGAGGAAGAAGAGGAGGAGGAGGAGGAGGAGGAGGAGGAGGAGGAAAAAGAAGAGGAGGAGGAGGAGGAGGAGGAAGAAGAGGAGGAGGAAGAGGAGGAAGAAGAAGAGGAGGAGGAGGAGGTCCGGCCGACAGAAACAGCATCATAAAACAAGTAAGACATGGCAACAAGGGAGGAGTGACTGTTGACACACACACACAAAACAGGGCTATCCAACAATGCAATTTAGGGCCTTGAGTCCTACACGCTCGCTATGATACACTAGCCCTTACCAACACATCAATAGTGATACAATATGCAAAAAAAATACATAATACTTACCATAGGCTTCAAGTCGACATAACACTTCTGAAAAGAAAAAAAAGAAAGAACGAATTATTTCGACACTTGACCTTCGTTGACACACACACAAAAAAAAAACGAATCATTCAGACATTTTCACCCTCAGTGTCACAATGAACACCTCGATATAAAGAGCAATAAATGATAAAGGTAAAGATGATAGAAACCTCGCGACACATCACTGTTCTCTAAGTCTCTGGTCTCTGCCTCATGGGCATAGAATGACTAATTACGACCATAAAAGAAAAAAAGGGGGGGGAAAAAAAATGAAAATGAGAACATAGGTGCTTCGGTGTACGCTACGGGGGTAACTGCATAATTACAGTTGATTACTGGAAAGTGATTACAGTTGATTACTGGAAAGTGATTACAGTTG
>NC_092254.1:10257500-10260000 GCF_036320965.1 Panulirus ornatus
CTCCCCTGATGATGTGATTATCACATGAAAGTGCACTTGGGAATTTATGGTGTTTCAATTCCCCGTGGACTCATAGGAATATATATATATATATATATATATATATATTATATATATATATATATATATATATATATATATATATATATATATATATATATATATATATACATATATACATATATATAACCCTAAGTTTGTTCTCTAAATTCCCAGGACCTTACATATATGGGCTTCTCCCAGCATCTCTATCATCTCTTGTTTTCTAATCTCATTTTTGTCTCTGTTTATATCGTGGTTCCTCCAGTACCCTGAATACACAAATATTCGCATCAATTTTTTTTGTACACAAGAAAGCTGGTAACCGATTCATTTTAGTGGTTTCCGAAACAGCGAACCAGAATGCTTCGAAGTCTCGAACTACTTCCAATTCTTTTTTTTTTATATACACACACTGAAGCATTTCTGGGACCGAAATGTCCGGGGGTAGAATTCGAAGCATTCCACTTAGGATACGTGTACTCACATCCTCTTTTTTTTTTTTTTTTCTACTAGGATGACTTAAGTCTCAAAGTATTCTCGGCTTGAGAAAAATAGTACGTACGAGTTCCGCTGATCTGAGGCTTAGGAAAATAATGTTAGTCGACACGTAGGCATAAGATCGTGGCCTCAGATAGAAAGGCCTTGGATTTAAAGGACTCAGGTCTAAAGAATCAAACACTATGTAACACACACACACACACACACACACACACACACAGGGCATGAGGGGGATGCTTAAAGACAGCGCGCGCGCGCGCCACACACACACATCATCCTACCCTAGTATTAAACAAGGCAAAATCACGAATCTCTCATCCTACTAGTGTACATTTTAGCAGGTGACAGTAGCTACAGCAGTGGCAGCTGACAGGAGAGAAGCAAGCAGCGTCCAGCAGCTGCATGGAACCTGGACTCTAACCTTCAACTCTTCCCCACCACCCACACACACACACACACACACACACATACACACCCCACCACTCCACACACACACACATACACACACACACACACACACACATACACACCCGACCCCACACCACACACACACACATATACACACACGAGTCCCGGCAACGTACGGGACACAAATGGAACAGACCAGGGTCCGTTCGCGACGCGTTCCATGAGCAGTGACTGACGATGAGTGACCCAGCAAGCCGACGTCGCCGGGGTTAAAGTACGCGAGTTAGTAGACATCAACGACCAGCAGGGGGGAGGAGGGGGGAAATCCACTTGAGGGAGGGGGAGGAAATCCACTTGAGGCAGGGGGGAGGAGGAGGAGTTGGGGTAAATCCACTTTGCAATGTGTTGTGGTGGTGGTCCGCGATGCGAACCATGGGGTTTTTTTTTTAGGAGGCGGTCTGCCAAATACTTGGTGGGTTCGAGCACCGAGGACAGCACATACACACACACGATTCTCTGACAAAATGTATATTTGCTGTTTATATATACAAGGTTTCATTACCATCTAGTTATTGATGACTATTTTACCTCTATTGTCATATAGGGGCAATCGTGTGGTTTAGTAACTCTGTCTTTCTCGGATATATATATATATATATATATATATATATATATATATATATATATATATATATATATATATATATATATATATGATCCCTGGGGATAGGGGTGAAAGAATACTTCCCACGTATTCCCTGCGTGTCGTAAAAGGCGACTAAGAGTGGAGGGAGCGGGGGGGCTGGAAAATCCTCCCCTCCAGTGTTTACTTTTCCAAAAGAAGGAAGAGAGGAGGGGGCCAAGTGAGGATTTTCCACTCTTAGGCTCATTTCTCTGTTGTCAATGCTACATTGCTAACGCGGGAAATGGCGAATATATATATATATATATATATATATATATATATATATATATATATATATATATATATATATATATATATATATATATTTTTTTTTTTTTTTTTTTTTTCACCTCCCCACCAAACTCGTCAAGAACCAACAAAACTAATAAAAAAAAGTCAATCTTGACTCTCGCGTCAGTTGTGCGCCTGGCAGTGGTGTGTGTGCTCTGTGTCCGCTGCCGGACACACGAAGACTGAGCACCTCATACCGCGTCACTTACGCGTCGCGTTTACCCTCGAAATTTCTGGCAATTTTCAGATACATTTTCGCACAAGGCCATCCTGAATTTCACATGGGATTGACCTGAAATCCTCGCAATTCTATCCTGAATTCTGACCTGAAGTTCATACAGTACTAACGTGAATTATTTTCTCTTTTGTAACTCACCTGAACTTAGCATAATCGTGACTTGAATTATTTCATAATTCATATCACAATTTATCTCACAATTTTGATATGATTTTCATTCAATGTTGACCGCAACTGCCCAAAATCTTACCCCGAAATATGGTACAGTTTTGACCTTAATTTCGTGTAGTTTTGACTTAATCTTAGTAAAATATTGACTTGGATTTCATATATAGTTT
>NC_092254.1:10262500-10280000 GCF_036320965.1 Panulirus ornatus
CAGGTGTGTCGCTGTGTGAAGGCACACACACACACACAGAGCCACAGGGGAGACCTCCCTCTCTCCACCCCCTCCATCCTCCCCCAAGGGCCCCGAGCCCCTGGGGAGAGCCCAGGCCAATGTCATTAGCCTAGGTTGCCCAAGCGACCTAGAATGGCTTTTTCGTACCGTGTCAAGGGTCATCTTTCACCCCCCCCCCCCCATTCCCCCGACGTGGCCATTGCCACGTAAGGTGAGATGGGACGTCCCACTATACATTATTCGACCTCATTCATTCGTATCGTTCAATGTCCTTTTCAGGCACAGCAACAACCCTTGTGCACGACGGTACGGCCCTTTGTGCACGACGGTACGGCCCTTTGTGCACGACGGTACGGCCCTTGTGCACGACGGTACGGCCCTTGTGCACGACGGTACGGCCCTTTGTGCACGACGGTTCGGCCCTTTGTGCACGACGGTACGGCCCTTTGTGCACGACGGTACCACTTTTGTGCACCACGGTACGGCCCTTTGTGCACGACGGTACGGTCCTTTGTGCACGACGGTACGACCCTTGTGCACGACGGTACGGCCCTTGTGCACGACGGTACGGCCCTTTGTTCACGACGGTACGGCCCTTGTGCACGACGGTACAACTTTTGTGCACGACGGTACGGCCCTTTGTGCACGACGGTACGGCCCTTTGTGCACGACGGTACGGCCCTTTGTGCACGACACAACGACCTCTGAGCACGACAGGGCGTCCCTTGAGCGGTAAGAAAAAAGAAAAAAGAGAATCAAGTAAGAAAAAAAGTTTTTTCATTCCTATTTTCTTGTTTTTTTTTTACCAGGCACTGATGGGGAATGCATAACTGGATGTGAAGTATAAAGGAAAAAAGAAAAAGAAGAAAGAAGAGAGAAAGGACCTTTCTCACACTCTGTCCCTTTTTCACAGAGAGAGAGAGAGAGAGAGAGAGAGAGAGAGAGAGAGAGAGAGAGAGAGAGAGAGAGAGAGCGCACAGGCGGAGGGTATAAATCAAACAATATAAACAACAGACACAGACACACACACACACACACACACACACACATATATATATATATATATATATATATATATATATATATATATATATATATATATATATATATATCCCCTTCAAAACTGGCGTATGGAACGTGGAAACAAAAGCACAGGAGGGACCCCTCCTCGCCCCCCGTATAACACTCTTCCCCATAATGAACTATGATCTTCCCCCTCCTCCTCCTCTTCCTCCTCCTCCTCCTCCTCCCCCTCCTCCTCCTCCTCCTCTTCCTCCTCCTCCTCCTCTTCCTCCTCCTCCTCCTCCTCCTCTCCCTTGTGGCACCCCCACCTCCTCTCTCTCTCTCTCTCTGGCCAATAACCCAACGAGGAACTATGGAAATAAGACACTATTATTGTTTATATGAAAAGAAAAAAAAGTGGGTTGGGGGAGAGGAAGGACCAGGGCCAGGCTATATTTGGAGAGAGAGAGAGAGAGAGAGAGAGAGAGAGAGAGAGAGAGGTCCATCTTTACTTCTATGACCCTAAATGGTGGGCGAGTGGGGAGGGGGGGAATATCAGGGTCAAAGGTCATCCATGTCTCTCTGGTGAAGGGGAATGGAGGTCAGTTTAAGTGTCGCCAGTGTATTTCTGGTAAGGGAGAGGTGGGTGTTGGGGAGAAGGGAAGGTCAGGTCGAAGGTCACCACTGTATCGTTAGGAAGGGGAAGAATCAGGTCAAAGGTCACCAAAGTATCTGGTTAAGGCGTGGGGTGAGGATCAGGTCGAAGGTCACCGATGTATCTCTCGTAAGAGGGAGATCAGGTCAAAGGTCACCAGTATATATATATATATATATATATATATATATATATATATATATATATATATATATATATATATATCTGGTAAGGGGAAGAATCAGGTTAAAGGTCACCAACGTATCTCGAGTAAGGGAGGAGGAGGTCAGGTCAAAGGTCACCAAAGTATTTCTAGCCAAGAGGTAAGGTCAAAGGTCACCAAAGTATTTCTAGCCAGGAGGACAGATCAAAGGTCACCAAAGTATTTCTAGCCAGGAGATCAGGTCAAAGGTCACCAAAGTATTTCTACCAGGTCAGGTCAATGGTCACCAAAGTATTTCCAGCCAGGAGGTCAGGTCAAAGGTCACCAAAGTATTTCTAACCAGGAGGTCAGGTCAAAGGTCACCAAAGTATTTCAGGTCAAAGGTCACCAAAGTATTTCAGGTCAAAGGTCACCAAAGTATTTCAGGTCAAAGCATTTCTAGCCAGGAAGTCAGGTCAAAGGTCACCAAAGTATTTCTAGTCAGGAGGTCAGGTCAAAGGTCAGCAATGGGGTGAAGCAGGTGATGCGAAACCCCACTTCACATCCCACTCAACAACCCGGACCTAGAAACAAGGTCGGTTACCCGCCGTGTGCGCACCAAGACTACAGTAATTCGTTACCGTTACTCGTGAAGGTAACAACGCCGCTAAGTAGCAGTAACAGTAAGGAACGGTGGAGGCAACAGTAGCGTCAATATACACAACACCACCAGAAGAAGTAGCAGCAGTAGCAGTAGCAGTAGTAGTAGTAGCAGGGGTAGTAGCAGGAGGAGGAGGAGCAGTAGCAGGGGTAGTAGCAGGAGGAGCAGGAGCAGTAGCAGGGTAGTAGCAGGAGCAGTAGCAGCAGCAGTAGCAGGGGTAGTAGCAGCAGTAGCAAGGGCAGTAGCAGGGGTAGTAGCAGAAGGAGTAGGAGCAGTAGCAAGGGGTAGTAGCAGCAGTAGCAAGGGTAGTAGCAGAAGGAGTAGGAGCAGTAGCAAGGGTAGTAGCAGGGGTAGCAGTAGCAGCAGCAGTAGCAGGGGTAGTAGCAGCAGTAGCAAGGGTAGTAGCAGGAGGCGGAGGAGGAGCAGGAGGAAGGGTGGGGTTACGGCATGATCAGAGCCACGCCCATCTTCGTGTCATGTTACCGTCCCGACCCTTCCCAGCGGGGCACTGGTTGGGCTAGTTTATGAGGGGGGTGGGGGCTCTGGGATACCGGGGAGGAGGAGGAGGGAGGAGCAAAGGCGGTGGAGGGAGTGGAGGAGGAGGAGGAGGACTAAGGGGTCTAGGAAGAGGAGGAGGAGGGAGGAGCAAAGGCGGTGGAGGGAGTGGAGGAGGAGGAGGACTAAGGGGTCTAGGAAGAGGAGAAATAGGGGGAATGGAGGGAAGAAGAAGAAGAAGAAGAAGAGAAGGAGAAGAAGAAGAAGAGGAGAAGGAGGAGGAAGAAGAAGAGGAGGAGGAGGAAGAGGAAGAGGAAAGAGAAGAGGAGGAGGAGGAGGAGGAGGAAGAAGAAGGAAGAAGGAGGAAGAAGAAGAAGGAGGAGAAGAAGAAGAAGAAGAAGAAGAAGAGGAGGCACAGAAGCGACTGGAGACAGCAGTAGCTGGCAAAGTGCCGGATGAGACCAGCCCTTAATACCTCCTTTATAATCACCAAACACATGTTGACATTCTAGTCACTAACGCGTCTTTCAACATCATAATATTCATAGGAAATAACCCTCAACAGGATGAGAGAAACAGGAGAATAAAAGAGAGATTAAGGGACAGAAGCGTTGAGCCAGATGGCGAGGTGGAGCGACGGACAGAGAAAGGGAGGTCAGGGGGTGGTGTCACTTAAATGGACACACACACATTGGAATGTGGGAACCTGGAGGAGAACTCCGCCTTGGGATGAAGTATGTGGCATGAGCGAATGGCGGAAGGCTTCCTCACTGAAGTCGGGATGATCAACTTCGAGTGCCTCGGAGGAAATAAAAGAATTCGCCAATGTATCATAATTGGTGAGGATGATGATGCATGAGAAAGGGTAGGGAGGGCTTGTGAAGGGTAGGGAAGGGTAGGGGTGAAGGGAGACGGGAGGTAGGGGGTCGTGCCTCCGTTGGACGAGGAAAAAAAAAAAAAGAAAAGAATATGCGGTGGTGATGACTTCCATCCATTGTCGCCACTCAGAATAGAGTAGGGAGGTGAGGGGGGGAGGGGGGTGTTAGCACACACACACACACACACACACACACACACACACACACACACACATACACACACCACCGCTCTGTCACTCATTGCCAGCAGGGGCGGCGAGAGGCCACAGCAAGGAGGAATATGCCCATCGACCCCTCTCTATCACATTTTCTTTCATTTTTTTCCACTTTTCATTCATGGATTTTGTTGGTACGTCTCTCTCCCCCCCCCCCCCCCCCTCTCTCTCTCTCTCTCTCTCTCTCTCTCTCTCTCTCTCTCTCTCTCTCTCTCTCTCTCTCTCTCTCTCACCAGCACAGGAAAATGAGATGTTAAAGAATGAGATGTTAATGAGACTGTGTATGTGAGTGTGTGTGTGTGTGTGTGTGTGTGTGTGTGTGTGTGTGTGTGTGTGTGTGTATAAACGACTCATGTGCCACTAACATTTCTTTCCCCTTCTTCTCGTGTTTACTGGGGAGGAAGGGATGCGAACCCTCGGGACGCGAAATTGGCTCTACTGAACACCATCACTATCATCATCATCTTCACTATTTTCACCATCAGTATCACTATCATCTTCACTATTTTCACTATCATTATCATCATCATCTTCACTATTTTCACCATCACTATCACTATCATCTTCACTATTTTCACCATCACTATCACCATCATCTTCACTATTTTCACCATCACTATCACCATCATCTTCACTATTTTCACCATCACTATCACTATCATCTTCACTATTTTCACCATCACTATCACCATCATCTTCACTATTTTCACCATCACCCATCACTAGCATGACTATACCCTCCAACATACGAACATCCGTGTACTTCGCCACCATCTTCCTCTTTTTCCCCCCCACCAACATTCTCCCTCATAACACGCCCTCAAAATTGAGTGCCTCCATCATTTCTATTGTTCATGGTAATGATAAATTGGTTGACAAATTTATCAGTCATGGGAGAGCTAAATTGGTGGCCAATTTCATCATTCATTGGAGAGCTAAATTGCTTACCAATTTACTATTCATGGGAGCGCTGAATTGGTTACCAATTATATTATTCACGGGAGAGCTAAATGGGTAACCAATTTTAATATTCACGGGAGAGCTAAATGGGTCACCAACTTCAGTGTTCTTAGGGAAAACCCGAACTCGTCTCCAATTTTTGGGTTCTGAAGGGGGAGCAACAGTGGTCGCCAATTTAACTGTCCCTCAGAATGGGAAAACTGGTACCCAATTTCACTATTTTTCGGGGCAAGCTGAATTGGCTGCCACCTTCGCTGTCCTTGATAAATTATTGCCTGTAATATATTGGTATTTGGATCTAGTTAGATAAAAAATATATATATATATAATGATATATATGAAGTGATAATTCTTACACCTTTTTCTCCCCTTTCCTTATATATATATATATATATATATATATATATATATATATATATATATATATATATATATATATATATATATATATATATGGCCCAGTTATTTAGTAATGTAACTGTTCTTCTACCACACCGACCAGTTCTTCTACTACTACCACACACACACACCTACCAGTTCTGCCACACCTACCAGTCCTATTGCTACCACACTCTACCTGTTCTACAACACCCACAACCATTACCACCACCAACCCCCTCCCTACCACACTCTCTACCTGTTCTACCACACCCACAACCATTACCATCACCACACACCCTACCACACTCTCTACCTGTTCTACCACACCCACAACCATTACCACCACCACACACCCTACCACACTCTCTACCTGTTCTACCACACCTACAACCATTACCACCATCACCACACCCTCTCCCTACCACACACACACGCTACCTGTTCTACCACACCCACATCCAAGACCAGAACCAGTTCGCCCAGTTTTCTGCAAGTCATCCTCCTCCCCCACATACTCTCTCTCTCTCTCTCTCTCTCTCTCTCTCTCTCTCTCTCTCTCTCTCTCTCTCTCCCAACCTACACGAGGTCGACCTCATCCTACTCCACCTCTCCCTCAGCCTGCACAAGGCGCCCTTATCACCCTCCTCCTCCAACACCACCCCGTCAACCTCCACAAATCGACCTCCTCCTCCACCACTCCTTGAACCTCCACATGTCGTCCTCCAGCACCCAGACCCAAACCCCGTCGTTAGTCCCCCTCCAACTCCCAAGGTCGACTTCCTCCTTTTCCCGAGGTCGACCTCCGCCATCTGCCTAGGCCGGCCTGGTGACGCAACACAAAATCTTAAATCATTCAAGGATGTTCCCTCCCTTCCATTTTCTCTACCCCCCTCCCTCAACCACTCACTCCTCCAACAACCTCCTTCTCCCTTCCCTCCTTCCCTCCCTCTCTCCCTTCTCTCCCTCCCTGAGGTACCAGATGCCCTCTACTCTCACTCCCCCCCCTCCCACCCCACCATCCCACCCCTTTCCCAGCACACACCACACCACCACCATCCCTTCCCCTCCCTGCAAGGCCCCATTCCCAGCCACTCCCCTACCATCACTGGTACAGCTACTACGCTTCTCACTTAGTAACCAGATACCCTTCATGCTGCCGCTCCCTGATAATGATGGTGGTAGTTGTGGTAGTTGTGGTAGTTGTGGTGATGGTGATGGTGGTAGTTGTGGTGATGGTGGTAGTTGTGGTGATGGTGATGGTGGTAGTTGTGGTGATGTTGGTAGTTGTGGTGATGGTGATGGTGGTAGTTGTGGTGATGGTGATGGTGGTAGTTGTGGTGATGTTGGTAGTTGTGGTGATGGTGATGGTGGTAGTTGTGGTGATGTTGGTAGTTGTGGTGATGGTGATGGTGGTAGTTGTGGTGATGGTGATGGTGGTAGTTGTGGTGATGTTGGTAGTTGTGGTGATGGTGATGGTGGTAGTTGTGGTGATGTTGGTAGTTGTGGTGATGGTGATGGTGGTAGTTGTGGTGATGGTGATGGTGGTAGTTGTGGTAGTTGTGGTAGTTGTGGTGATGGTGATGGTGGTAGTTGTGGTGATGGTGGTAGTTGTGGTGATGGTGATGGTGGTAGTTGTGGTGATGTTGGTAGTTGTGGTGATGGTGATGGTGGTAGTTGTGGTGATGTTGGTAGTTGTGGTGATGGTGATGGTGGTAGTTGTGGTGATGGTGATGGTGGTAGTTGTGGTGATGTTGGTAGTTGTGGTGATGGTGATGGTGGTAGTTGTGGTGATGGTGGTAGTTGTGGTGATGGTGATGGTGGTAGTTGTGGTGATGGTGGTAGTTGTGGTGATGGTGATGGTGGTAGTTGTGGTGATGTTGGTAGTTGTGGTGATGATGGTGGTAGTTGTGGTGATGGTGGTAGTTGTGGTGATGGTGGTAGTTGTGGTGATGGTGGTAGTTGTGGTGATGGTGGTAGTTGTGGTGATGTTGGTAGTTGTGGTGATGATGGTGGTAGTTGTGGTGATGTTGGTAGTTGTGGTGATGGTGGTAGTTGTGGTGATGGTGGTAGTTGTGGTGATGGTGGTAGTTGTGGTGATGGTGGTAGTTGTGGTGATGGTGGTAGTTGTGGTGATGGTGGTAGTTGTGGTGATGGTGATGGTGGTAGTTGTGGTGATGTTGGTAGTTGTGGTGATGATGGTGGTAGTTGTGGTGATGGTGGTAGTTGTGGTGATGGTGGTAGTTGTGGTGATGGTGGTAGTTGTGGTGATGTTGGTAGTTGTGGTGATGGTGATGGTGGTAGTTGTGGTGATGTTGGTAGTTGTGGTGATGGTGATGGTGGTAGTTGTGGTGATGGTGATAGTGGTAGTTGTGGTGACGGTGGTAGTTGTGGTGATGGTGATGGTGGTAGTTGTGGTGATGGTGATGGTGGTAGTTGTGGTGATGGTGGTAGTTGTGGTGATGGTGATGGTGGTAGTTGTGGTGATGG
The DNA here is from genome assembly GCF_036320965.1 of Panulirus ornatus. Taxonomy (NCBI): domain Eukaryota; kingdom Metazoa; phylum Arthropoda; class Malacostraca; order Decapoda; family Palinuridae; genus Panulirus; species Panulirus ornatus. The sequence continues at coordinate 10,270,398 of NC_092254.1, forward strand.
TGGTAGTTGTGGTGATGGTGATGGTGGTAGTTGTGGTGATGTTGGTAGTTGTGGTGATGATGGTGGTAGTTGTGGTGATGGTGGTAGTTGTGGTGATGGTGGTAGTTGTGGTGATGGTGGTAGTTGTGGTGATGGTGGTAGTTGTGGTGATGTTGGTAGTTGTGGTGATGATGGTGGTAGTTGTGGTGATGGTGGTAGTTGTGGTGATGGTGGTAGTTGTGGTGATGGTGGTAGTTGTGGTGATGGTGGTAGTTGTGGTGATGGTGATGGTGGTAGTTGTGGTGATGTTGGTAGTTGTGGTGATGGTGATGGTGGTAGTTGTGGTGATGGTGATAGTGGTAGTTGTGGTGACGGTGGTAGTTGTGGGACTGGTGATGGTGGTAGCGATAGTAGTAGTAGCAGTAGTAGCAGTAGTGGTAGAAGACTTATCGTAGTGGTGGTAGTGATGGGAGACTTATCGTAGTGGTGGTAGTGGTGGAAGACTTATCGTAGTGGTGGTAGTGATGGTAGACTTATCGTAGTGGTGGTAGTGATGGGAGACTTATCGTAGTGGTGGTAGTGATGGGAGACTTATCGTAGTGGTGGTTGTGATGGGAGACTTATCGTAGTGGTGGTAGTGATGGGAGACTTATCGTAGTGGTGGTTGTGATGGGAGACTTATCGTAGTGGTGGTAGTGGTGGAAGACTTATCGTAGTGGTGGTAGTGATGGAAGACTTATCGTAGTGGTGGTAGTGATGGAAGACTTATCGTAGTGGTGGTTGTGATGGGAGACTTATCGTAGTGGTGGTTGTGATGGGAGACTTATCGTAGTGGTGGTTGTGATGGGAAACTTATCGTAGTGGTGGTAGTGATGGGAGACTTATCGTAGTGGTGGTAGTGATGGGAGACTTATCGTAGTGGTGGTAGTGATGGGAGACTTATCGTAGTGGTGGTAGTGATGGGAGACTTATCGTAGTGGTGGTTGTGATGGGAGACTTATCGTAGTGGTGGTTGTGATGGGAGACTTATCGTAGTGGTGGTTGTGATGGGAGACTTATCGTAGTGGTGGTAGTGATGGGAGACTTATCGTAGTGGTGGTAGTGATGGGAGACTTATCGTAGTGGTGGTTGTGATGGGAGACTTATCGTAGTGGTGGTTGTGATGGGAGACTTATCGTAGTGGTGGTTGTGATGGGAGACTTATCGTAGTGGTGGTAGTGATGGGAGACTTATCGTAGTGGTGGTAGTGATGGAAGACTTATCGTAGTGGTGGTAGTGATGGGAGACTTATCGTAGTGGTGGTAGTGATGGGAGACTTATCGTAGTGGTGGTAGTGGTGGAAGACTTATCGTAGTGGTGGTAGTGATGGGAGACTTACCGTAGTGGTGGTAGTGATGGGAGCATTGACAGTGGTGGCAGTGACGGACATCAGTAGTTACAAGTAACGAAGTAATGGCATTTCGTTACTTAAAACAAATTATCATCGGATTCACTTATACTTAAATGATCTAGATAGCCGTTGCTCTTACTTTTACCACTTTCGTCCAAGTAGCTATAAAACTTAAACCACTCCGGTTCTTCAAACGTCTGTCACTCTTAAGTACATCACTTGAGTACATTGCGTGAGTACATCACGTATGTGTGCATGACTTCGTTACTTTTCTCCCCGGTGTATCGTTACTTGCTGGGGGTCTCTGATACCGACACGGCCCAACCATGTCATGGTGGAGGAATGTACCACCTTGACAGCCTCCCTCCCTCACCACACCACCCCCAAACACGGCGGTGCTCGGGGGATGAAAAAAAAAGAGAAGAAGAAGAAGAATGTAACGTGGAGAACTTACATCTAATAAAAGTCATGAAATCCCGAGATATTCGAGTAAAAGTAATCAAAAATGGAAGTAATATCATCTGAAAATAACCCACTTGATTAGAAATCATCTGAAAATAACCCACTTAAGTGAAAAATAATCTGGAAATAACCCACTTAAGTAAGAAGTAATCTGAAAATAACCCACTTAAGTAGAAAGTAATCTGAAAATAACCCACTTGATTTGAAATAATCTGAAAATAACCCACTTCAGTGAAAAATAATCTGAAAATAACCCACTTAAGTAAAAATAATCTGAGAATAGCCCGCTTAAGTAAGATATAATCTGAAAATAATCAATTCAATTAAAAATAATCTGAAAATAACCAACTTAAGTAAAAATAATCTGAAAATAACCCACTTGATTAAAAATAATCTGAAAACAACCCACTTAAGGAAAAATAATCTAAAAATAACCCACATGATTAAAAATAATCTGAAAATAACCAACTTAGGTAAAAAATAATCTGAAAATAACCAACGATTAAAAATAATCTGAAAATAACCGATTAAATATAATTTGAAAAATAATCTGAAAATAACCCACTTAAGTAAAAATAATCTGTAAGTAATCCACGTAACCTGCAAGATAATCCCCTTAAATAGAGTAAGAAACTACTGACACACCATCAATTACCACTACTAATGGAGCTTTTCACGGCGAAATTTTTGCTGGTGTAGGACAATACAACAGCAAAATACAACAACAACAGAGAGAGAGAGAGAGAGAGAGAGAGAGAGAGAGAGAGAGAGAGAGAGAGAGAGAGAGAGAGAGAGAGAGAGACCAGGACCAGGCAATGACAGGGCGTCTGCGGATACTATCCGAGGTCATTACACGAACGCTACCTAGAAAAACGCCTTGCTCGGGAAGTCGGATTCAATGCGTCCGTCGTTCCTTTAAGGATACGAGAACCCAAATTATAGAGAAATGTATAATTCTTTAAATGTTATGTGAATGTGGGAGGAGTTCCACTGGGTATATATATATATATATATATATATATATATATATATATATATATATATATATATATATATATATATATATATATAATAATAATAATAATAATAATAATAATATCGATAATTGAGTAATTATTTGATGAAGAGAGTAAGTTTGGGGGAGAAGGATGGTGGCGATGATGCAGCTTTGGTGGAGAGTGTTGGCGATGGTGGGGGTGGAATATAAAATGGTGGAGAGGGTATGGTGGAGTGTGCAGGTATAATGGTGGTGATGGAGGATTGTAGGGATGACAGTAAACGAACGCATTCTCTTACCCCTGAGTGAGTCTTCCGTTTTTTATGTGAACGTGTAACTGGTAATAATTTTTACAAGTAGCAGATTCGTGCCCTCCGGGCCTTCGTCTGCTCGCTCCTGAGCGAAGAAAAATTTTTTTTCCTCCAAAATCTATTTTTTTTTCTCTCTCTGTTTTACACCGACGCGAACGTCTGCGTCTCTGATATAAATCTTGAAATATACTTCGACGTGTCGGTCCCGGGATTCGAAACCTGGTCTCCAAGTTGTCTGCTTATCTTAGGGAAACATCTCTGCCAGACGTGATTTCTTTTAAGAAAACCACATTTTTTTTTTTTAAATGGGTTTAAATAATTCATCCACCTTCTTTTTTCTCCCCTCGGGTTGAAGGTATATTCATAATTCAAATGTTGCTTAAGGTAATTCATGGAATAGGCAATTCATGCAAGGAATAGAGGAGGAAGAGAAAGAGGAAGATAAGAGACGCAGGAACAGGATGGAAGAGAAAGGAGCATCGTATTTTCCCCCAGGATGATCAAGGAAAGGATTGTATTTTCCCCCAGGATGATCAAGGAAGGGAAATTATTTTCTCCCAGGATGATCAAGGAAGGGATTGTATTTTCCCCCAGGATGATCAAGGAAGGGAAATTATTTTCTCCCAGGATGATCAAGGAAAGGATTGTATTTTCCCCCAGGATGATCAAGGAAAGGATTGTATTTTCCCCCAGGATGATCAAGGAAAGGATTGTATTTTCCCCCAGGATGATCAAGGAAGGGAAATTATTTTCTCCCAGGATGATCAAGGAAGGGATTGTATTTTCCCCCAGGATGATCAAGGAAGGGAAATTATTTTCTCCCAGGATGATCAAGGAAGGGATTGTATTTTCCCCAGGATGATCAAGGAAGGGATTGTATTTTCCCCCAGGATGATCGAGGAAAGGATTCTATTTTCCCCCAGGATGATCGAGGAAATGATTCTATTTTCCCCAGGATGATCAAGGAAAGGATTGTATTTTCCTCCAGGATGATCGAGGAAAGGATCATATTTCCCCCAGGATGACCAAGGAAAGCACTGTAATTTTTCCTCCAGGATGATCAAGGGAACTAAATCCCTCAGGATGGTCAGAGACGATCTGATCATTTTTTCCCCCCAGGACAATCACAGAAAGCCTGGTAAAATTTTTCCTCCAGGATGATCGGGGGGGAAACAACAGGGTTTGACACATAACAGATGGACAACAGATGACCACAACGTAAGTGGGGCACAACAGACGAAGAGAAGTATAACAGATGGACAACAGAGAAGGACCAAAATTAACAACAGGTGCATAACAGACGGGAACAAGCAGAGAGAACACGACGGTACGAACCTTGGAGTATGACGACCTGGGCTTTGACTTGAACCTTAAGAGTTAGGTCAAAGGATCGCACCGTCGTGTTCAAGGATCTCACCGTCGCGTTCAAGGATCGCACCGTCGTGTTCAAGGTGTTCAAGGATCGCACCGTCGTGTTCAAGGGTCGTACCGTCGTGTTCAAGGATCGCACCGTCGTGTTCAAGGATCGTACCGTCGTGCTCAAGGATCGTACCGTCGTGTTCAAGGATCGCACCGTCGTGTTCAAGGGTCGTACCGTCGTGTTCAAGGATCGCACCGTCGTGTTCAAGGGTCGTACCGTCGTGCTCAAGGATCGCACCGTCGTGTTCAAGGGTCGTACCGTCGTGTTCAAGGATCGTACCGTCGTGTTCAAGGATCGTACCGTCGTGTTCAAGGATCGTACCGTCGTGTTCAAGGATCGCACCGTCGTGTTCAAGGATCGTACCATCGTGTTCAAGGATCGTACCGTCGTGTTCAAGGGTCGTACCATCGTGTTCAAGGATTGAAAACATCGTGTTCAACCTATCGTCAGCCGTGTTCAAGAATCAATTCCCACGTTCGAAGAACGCACCGTCATATTGAACGACCGAGAAGCCGTGCTCAACGCATGAAAAAAAAAAGAAAAAAGAAAAGAAAAAGAAAAATGAACCAAGAAAAAGGAGAGACGGATCCAGTGAATCTGGCACTTCAAAACAGCTGATCGCCCAAAACAGCTGATCGCCCCAAACAGCTGATCGCCCAAAACAGCTGATTGTTGTCAACACGGGGGAGCGGGTCCGCGCGTGGGGTGGGCTCTCCTCTGCATATCCTTTGTAAGCAGAGTCTCTCGTGTTTATCTCCGCTTCCTATTCATAATCTATCTTCTCGCTCTGTCTCCTCCTCCTCCTCCTCCTCTTCCTCTTCGCTTCTCTCTCTCTCTCTTCCCTCCTCCTTCTCTCTCTTCTTGCTTCATCTCCCTCGTCTGCTTTTACTCTCCTGTCTCCGTCTCCGTAGCAAGGTGGTGATGTGTGAGACACCATCAGACACAGTCTCACGGTCTCGAGATGACTATTCAGAGACCATCGGGTCTTCTGTTCTCTGGCTTTACCATGCCACCTCTCTCTCTCTCTCTCTCTCTCTCTCTCTCTCTCTCTCTCTCTCTCTCTCTCTCTCCTCTGCATCCTCCTCCTCTGCATCCTCCTCCTCGCCTCGCCTCCTCAGACGTCCTCCTCCTCCTCTGGAGGAGGGTACAAGTGGCTCTGGTGTTGGTAAGGGTCCTCGGCCCACGTTTTCATGCCTAAATTGCGCAGTTATCTGCTATTCGCGACTGTTATTGACTCCCTCGCTCACAGGCATTCACGCTTTTAGCCAAAATACCCAGGTAACGAAACCTTCATATATATATATATATATATATATATATATATATATATATATATATATATATATATATATATATTCCTAAGAGTCCACGGGGAAATGAAACTCGATAAAGTTCCCAAGTGCACTTTCGTGTCATAATCACATCACCAGGGGAGATACAAGAAAGAAATATAACAGTCAGTTGATATACAACAATGAGACGTAGCTAGGACGGCATATATATATATATATATATATATATATATATATATATATATATATATATATATATATATATATATACATGTTTCCCACTTTACAGGGGTGGCGCCTGGAGCAGAAGACTGAACCATCGAGAAATAATCCTCGCTACACTCCCATACAGCCCCTTACCTTTAAAAAGTTAATACAGGAGGGGAGGATTTCCAACTACCCACTTTCACACCCCCAATCCCCAAGCCTCTCTTAGTCGCCTTTTACGGCACCCAGGGAATATCACTTTCCCCTCCCAATCCCTCATCCTTCATAGAAAACACGTTTTAAAGACACTGTGTTTCCACGAACAGATGTATACAACTCGTCTGACGTACTACTAATATATACACGCATCATTGCTGTACGTAGCAGGAGGAGACAAGATAATTCTATCCCACGTAATCCTAAAGTGTCTTAGAAGCCCTCCCGAAGGGACCATATCTACTATTGCAACACCCGTTTGCTGTCGCTTCTTTGCCGTCTCTCAGACTCAAACGACTCTACTGTCAGAATCACCTTTTTGTTGCTCATTGGCCAGTTGTGCTTCATCCAGGGGCCAATCAAAGTCTCGGTGTGGTGCTATGGATTTAAACTACACTAGAAAGTTTTTTTTTTAACTTAACTGGTCATCTTTACCACTTGGTGAATTTTGTTACACCCCAGGCCAACTTTACTACTGAGCAGGACGGTACGACCCTTGAGCAGGATGGTACGACACTTGAGCACGAGGGTACGACCCCTGACCACGACAGCACGACCCTTGAGAACAACAGTTAGACCCTTGAGCACGACGGTACGATCCTTGAGCACGACAGTACGACCCTCATACCCATCTCTCTCTCTCTCTCTCTCTCTCTCTCTCTCTCTCTCTCTCTCTCTCTCTCTCTCTCTGTGCTCTCATTCCCACGCTCTTTATCCAATCTCTCTCTCTCTCTCTCACACCCCTCCTTACCATCTAGTCTCCCTTACCTCTCTCCCTTTCACTCCCTGCCTCTCTCTCCCTCTCCCAACCGCGTCTCCCATCTCACCTCTCATTCAGCTCTGGTCTCCCCTTGCTATTGCCGACCCTCTTCCCTAACCTCCCCCCCTCAATCTCAACTCTTCAGCACAACCTTCTTTCTCATGGCATGCTGTCCACCCCAACCGGACTCACTCTCTCTCTCTCTGTTTCTCTTTCACTCTCTCACTCACTCACTCCCTGTTTCTGTGTCTCTTTCACTCTCTCACACTCCCCCACCTCTCTCTCTCTCTCTCTCTCTCTCTCTCTCTCTGCTTCTCTCACTCTCTCACACTACTCTCTCTCTCTCTCTCTCTCTCTCTCTCTCTCTCTCTCTCTCTCTCTCTCTCTTTCTCTGTTTCTCTTTCACTCTCTCACTCACTCTGTTTCTCTCTTCTCTCTCTCTCTCTCTCTCTCTCTCTCTCTCTCTCTCTTTCTCTGTTTCTCTTTCACTCTCTCACTCACTCTGTTTCTCTCTCTCTTCACTCTCTCTCTCTCTCTCTCTCTCTGTTTCTCTTTCACTCTCACTCACTGACTCTGTTTCTCTCTCTCTTCACTCTCTCTCTTCACTCTCTCTCTCTCTCTCTCTCTCTCTCTGTCTCTCTATCTCTCTCTCTCTCTCTATCTATCTATCTTTCTCTCTCTCCACGCTGACGCGACTCTCGTGCTCAGTACACTGTATGTATGTCGGCCACACACACACTCTCTCTCTCTCTCTATCTACCTATTCTCTTCGTCATTTTGCCCCATTTCTCCAAACTTTCCCTCATCCTCTTCACGCTCCATCAATATACTGATGCTCAAATTACAGCAACACACACACACACACACACACACACACACACACACACACACACAACACACACACACATACACACACACACACACACACACACACACACACACACACACACACACACACAATGAAAACTGGCCAACGAAAACGGAGATGATATCACAAGACAGAAGAAAACGGAAACTGGTTTCACAAGGCAGGAGAAAATGGTGACTTTGATCTCGAAAGACTAGAGAAACCGGAAGCTTGTGTCATAAGACAAGAGAAAACGAAAAGTGGTGTTACAAGACGGGAGAAAATGGAGATGGTGTTTTAATACAAGAGAACACGGAAAATGTTGTTATAAGACTAGAGAAAATGGAAACTGGTGTCAAAAGACGGAAGTAAACTCGGGTCTAGCGTCAAACGACAGAAGAAAACGGGAGGACTTTGGTAAAGGCCTGAAGAAAACGGTGAAGCTTTATTCATCAAAACATTGAAGAAAACGGAGGCCGATGCCAGGTTGTTACATGTCCTGTAGCCATGACCCAGCCTACATCCTTAGCTCTCAAAAGACATGATATCTTCTTTCTTTGGCTATCTTTCTTCTTTTTTTTTTATCTTTTTCTTACGTTTTTTCTTTGGCTATCTTTCTTTCTTCATCTTTTTCTTACGTCTCCCTCCGCCCAAAGGGAGCCTCGTTCTTCTATTTCTTCTATTCATCATCATCATGTCTTGATCTGATCAACAAGACAGCGTAATGCCTTCATATTCTGACGGGCTAACTGACTTAAGAAAAATTTTTGGGGGAGGGATGTAATTTTGGCTCAGTATATCCCGACTCCTTCCTTTTTCTTTTTGGGTCTTAATTTTCTGATATCCTGTCCCTTATTCCCCCATTCCATCTCTCATATATCCTGTCCCTTATTCCCCCATTCCATCTCTCATTCCTCGCTTCGATCTTCGTCTTTTCCTCACACCATCGCTTTCTCTTCCTTCGTCTTCTTTCCTTTCCTTCCACTCGGCTACTCCCTTCTGCCTTCCCAAAAACCACCGCTTGACTTCTTTCAGTGTCCTTCCTTCGCTTGCATAGCTTTACGACCTCCTCCTCCGAGCTCTCTGTCTCTCTGTCTCTCTCTCTCTCTCTCTCTCTCTCTCTCTCTCTCTCTCTCTCTCTCTCTCTCTCTCTCTCTTCCTCCCTCTGTCCCTCCTCCTGCTCCTCTTCCTGATGGCCTGGCCAGAACCAACAAGAGGAGAGTGCCGGAGGCGGGTATCTGTTACAGGCTGACCCAACGTGCCACCTGATCCTCCCATGACGTCACAGCCTTATGTAAACAACGCGCGTTCACAAATGGACGAAAAAAAAGTAATCAGTGATGATATATATATATATATATATATATATATATATATATATATATATATATATATATATATATATATATATATATATATATATTCCTACGAGTCCACGGGGAAAATGAAACACGGAAAGTTCCCAAGTGCACTTTCGTGTAATAATCACATCATCAGGGGAGACACATGAGAGAAATATAACAGTCAGTTGATATACATCGAAGAGACGAAGCTATATATATATATATATATATATATATATATATATATATATATATATATATATATATATATATATATATTTATATATACATTTCAGGTGTGCAGCTTTTAATATGTCCAAAAATAGTTTGAAATTCAAGTGGAAAGCGAGTGGAATCAAGCGTTGTACGAGTTTTCAGT
>NC_092254.1:10285000-10287500 GCF_036320965.1 Panulirus ornatus
CGTCCTCGAGGGTCGTGTAGTCGTCCTCGAGGGTCGCAACGTGGTCCTCGAGGGTCGTAACGTCGTCCTCGAGGGTCATATAGTCGTCCTCGAGGGTCCTAACATCGCACTCGAGGGTCGTAACGTCGCACTCGAGGGTCGTAACATCTAACCAAATCTAAACCATGTTTTTTGCCCAACCAACCATCCAGCCTCCTGCACCCCACCCCACACCTCCCTCCGAATCCCCATACACTTAAACACCACTACACCGCCAGGATCACATAAGTAATTGAGTAAACCCCTTCTACACTCCCCTTTCTATCAGGATCCTCCTACGCGAGGGGAGAGCGAGTGATTCCGGCGACGCTTATCTCCCACAAGCATATCTGTTCACAGTCCGAAATATCTGTTTACAACGTCGAGAAGCAATAGAGATAAGGTGGCCTCGCCGACCCTCGCTGCAAAGTGTGGGAGGAAAGGGAAGGGAAGGGAAGGGAGGGAGGAGGTGTGTGTGTGTGTGTATAAATAGCACCGACTCAAACCCCACCTCCTTACACTGACGCTCCAGGAGGAGGAGGAGGAGGAGGAGGAGGAGGAAGAGAGAGAGATGGAGATGATGTTAAGTGCCATTGTACCTCATCAGACAATAGGGCTGTAACCCCTTCTTGTATTCGAGGTGTGGTATACACACACATCCACACACCCACATACATACATCGTATACGCATTACGCGCTCTCATACGCGACTGGACGCCGACGGAGACGAGGTAGAGATGAAAGACCCGCGCGCACATTGGCTCATCTCTTATAATGTCCTGATGGGCTGTACGTCAATAAATCTACCACTGGTGGTAGCATTGAGCGGCAGGTCTCCCGCTCCAGTCTTTCAAGAAAGCCATGAGCGACTCCCGCGCCCCTTCCCCCTCACCAAGACCGTCGGTCTGTCGTTAAGCTAAGACCAGCTAAGTGTGCGCCCGCCCCCCCTACACACACACACACACACCCTTTACTGCCTCGCTATACCCCACTCAGCACCGCTCGGGCGTCGCCTGCAACGACGGAGAGAGAGAGGGAGCACGTCAGCGCCTTCAAAGATCCCCCCCAGACTTCAAGACATCTCGACTCCCTTGTACGTCTAATTCAAGAGCATCTACACACGCCTTCGAATCATCCACACACACACACACATTCACCCAAGCCTCCTACGCCTGGTTCTCCTCCTCCTCCTCCTTCAGCGCGCCCACAACACAACAGGAGGTTATTAGAACTGATGCCACAGCGGCACTCAACACACAGGTCCTCCTCCCGACGATCCCTCTCCTCACATTGTCTTCAGTGTTAGAGGTTTGGTCAACACCGACCTATAAAACACAGACGGAACGGAGGGAGTGCAGCCAGCTTAGAGCTACCAAGATGATGCCCAGGCTGAGAGAGAGCAAATCCTATATAAGAGCCGAGGGAAACGACTTGAACCTATTCAACTTCGAAGAAAAAAGAGAAGGGGAGGAGGTCATCTCTCCTATTAACATACAACTCCACAAGCTGTGTCACCATTTCCATTCATAGTACTCAATACCCCATGTACCCCTCAGTCATATCCTGAACTGTTGTATTACTCATATTTCCATTGGTATTCGAGATTATCAGAGAGGGGTTTTTGATCAACTTGATCTAACGAGGTATTTCAGGGCTTGAATCGTCTAATTTTAATCGTCGTAATGGATACAAACTAGTAGGCAAAAACGTTTCAACCTTGGTTGAGGAGAAATAGCTTCTTCTTTTTTCCCCTTCAACGGGATTGATTCTTAATAATTTTGCCAATTACAGTGGTTGGAGGCAGTACTCTTAAAACGTTTCAGAATATATTTGATCAGTGATTTGCCTCTTTCCCTTCAACGGGACTGATTGTTAATTAACAATCTACCATTTACAGTGGTTGAAAGCAGTACTCTAAGATACGTATCAGAATAGATTTTGATCAGTGATTTGGCCTTTTTATATATCTTCTCAAGATCACGATTTACATTATTTGTATCTCCTAAGTTACATGGTTGAGAGTGTGTTGCGAATTCCCCTTCGATTTATCTGTATGTCTCCTAACATTTGCCACACTAATCTGTGAGTTCTCTCATGTCCTCCACTACCACACACACACACACTGTCTCGAGAAGGACTCCTAGTGGTTTACTGCTGTCTGAATACCTTTGTACAAAAAGGGATGTAAATAAGAGACTAAGAGAAAATGCATGAATAGATTAAACCAAATGTTGGAACTGGGTATGAATGCGGAGAGAAAAGAGAAGTTTTTAAAAACTTTTTTTTCTACGAGAGTGAAGAAAGTTCAAGAGATGGGTCTCCCTTTCTCCCTCTCTTCTTCTTCCCTCCCCTCCCCCTCCTCGAGTGTCGAACGAACTCCCCTTTTTACACACACACACACACACACACACACACACACACACGTCTTCAGGCAGCGTGGGATCCTAACTCAATGATGCAAATGAGATTCTATGCCCGGAG
>NC_092254.1:10297500-10305000 GCF_036320965.1 Panulirus ornatus
CTAAATCACCACCATTTCTGAACTTAACATGTCTCTCGCCTTACGAGCGCATGCCATGCTGTGTGTTTACTCGAAAACCTCAGCACCAAAGAAGGAGGGGAAAACATAACACACGAAAGGAAAACTACGAGAGAGAGAGAGAGAGAGAGAGAGAGAGAGAGAGAGAGAGAGAGAGAGAGAGAGAGAGAGAGAGAGAGAGAGAGTGAGTCACTCTCACTCACTCACTCTCACTCTCTCTCCCACCCCTCCCCCTCCCTTAGTATCCTACGAACATCCGAGAGGAACAGCCCCTCTCCCTCCCTTGACCTCTCACTTTACTCTCCCAGTCTCTCCCATGGCCGCTCTCACTCCCCCACACCTCCTCTTGTCGCCCCCCCCCTCTCTCTCTCTCTCTCTCTCTCTCTCTCTCTCTCTCTCTCTCTCTCTCTCTCTCTCTCTCTCTCTCTCTCTCTCTCTCTCTCTCTCTCTCTCTCTCTCCCCTCTTTCCCCGTTCTCTCCCCTCAGATAAACTACCCTCGCCCGACGCCAGACATCTATATCAATTTCAGGGGAGGTTGCGAGCTGTTCCCCATGTAAATGAAAATATACAGAAGGTCGGCTATATATAAAAGTGGCGAGGCGAGCCATGAGCTAAGGGGAAGGGGTGGGATGGCGAGGCATGAGCTAAGGGGAAGGGGTGGGATGGTGAGCCATGAGCTAAGCGGAAGGGGTGGGATGGTGAGGCATGAGCTAAGCGGAAGGGGTTGGACGGCGAGCCATGAGCTAAGGGGAAGGGGTGGGAAAGGAAGTGGGAGACGTGAGGGACGGGAAGGGAAAGGGGAGGAGGAGGAGGAGGAGGAGGAGGTAAGTGATGGGGATGGGGAAAGGGAGGAGGAGGAGGTTAAGGGATGGGAAAAGGAGGGGAGGGGAGGGAGGTGAGGGATGGGAAAGGAAGGAAAATGGGAAAGGGAATGGGAGATAAAGAGATGGTAGTGATGGGAAAAGAATGGGTGAAGTGTGTGTGTGTGTGTGTGTGTGTGTGTGTGTGTGTGTGTGTGTGTGTGTGTGTGTGTGTGTGTTCCGGGTGTGACTGATGAAGAGGTGGTGGTGATGGGGGGGGATGGGAGGGGGTAGAAGTCATGGTTGATGGGGCGTGATGGCGGTAAATTGACGGAGACGGGAGTGGTGGGATGAAGGGAAAAAAGTGTGGCGATGCTGGGAATGTACGGCAGGAGGGTGTGTGGCAGATGAGGAGAATGATTAAGGTATGATGACTGGAGAGGAAAATAAAGAGAATGGAATATGGAAACCTCTCTCATTCTCTCTCTCTCATATATATATATATATATATATATATATATATATATATATATACAACTAAAACATGGACAACGAAAAACAGACAATCACACACACTCATTCACACACAAAGACTAAGACAGACTGATGTGGAAGCAAATTAGACAGACATAAAACTGTCTACATGTACGTGGACAACAGTAGAGTGTTTCTAAAGATAGTCAGAACGTGCGTTCGACCCATGGATGGCGATATGGTTGGGTTTCTTCCCTGTGGTGGAGTCACACACACGCGCAGCTGGTGACAAAGGTCAAAACCCCTCCCCCTATTCGTACATAGGAACACGCCAATACCGGTGCCAGAAATGGGTAGAATGGTTAACGAATTGAAGAGAGATGGGGAGGAGGAAGAGGAGGAGGAGGCCCATAGTTTACCACGCCTTTGAAGAGAAAGGGCAGTGAGTGTAGGATTTGATAACCCCACACACACACAGCACACACCAGTTCTTGAGGAGAGAGAGAGAGAGAGAGAGAGAGAGAGAGAGAGAGAGAGAGAGAGAGAGAGAGAGAGAGAGAGAGAGAGAGAGAGAGAGAGTGTGTGTGTGTCCGTCGGTCCAGAACAGGAGGACACACCTGGGTAGGGGGCAAGAGACCGGTGGTAACAGCGAGGGACGTGAGACTGCTAAGCTAAGCCTGGAGGAAATGAATTCGAGCTGCGCTGGGAAAATACAAATATCCACCCGATGAATATGCAAGAGGAAGAGGAGGTGGCGGGAGGGGGCTCCACAAGAGAACAGCTCCACTCCTCACGTGCACACACAGGTAATAACATATCACACACACACACACACAGACACACAACACACACATACACACACACTCTGTAATATACCTAGAAAAGACATGAACAGAATATCAAAAGGGTTTCAACTCAAGACATGGCTTCATCACGGTCCTGATGAAATGTCCCCAGAGGTGTGGAAGATGTGTGTGTGTGTGTGTGTGTGTGTCCACACACTCTTGACACAACTTCCTGAAACGCTGTTCACCTTATCGCTGGAGGAAGGCAAAGGGATGTGTGAGTTAACCCGAATCACCAGGGAGGAATGAGGGGGAGGGGTGGATATTCCTTCGATGGATATGAGATCATTTTGGGAGGAGAAAAACACTGTTTGTATATCAGGCGATTCTTCTCCAAATGGGTGGAGGTCACTGGCAGGGGTCTTCTGTTCTGGGACCAATTAACTTCTCTTCATCCATCGAAAGGACTCGCTAGATCATGTGGACGCCCACCAGCATATGTTTGCTGATGATGCAACGCTCAGGAGGGGAAGTGAAAAGCGTGAAGGATTGCCTCAAGTTATGAGCGGATCTCGACAGCCATCACATCACCTCTCCCCCCCAAAAAAAAGAAATATTTGCCTCATCTATGGTTGATGGAGTTTGACACGAGTGTATGTAAAACACTGAGGATTGGGTGACTGTGAAAGGAGGCATCCCCCCCCCCCCTTTTTTTTTCTATGAATATCATCTGGCAGGAATATCTGTATGAGAGAGACTTGTGAGGTTCGACTCTGTCCTCAACCTGTCGCCTGCTTCCCACCTCAAGAAAAGTTAGAATGAGATCAAGTGTCTGCTGGCATATATCAGAACAGCATTCATATTCGTAGTTGAGGACAGATTCAGCAAGCTGTTCAAGTCAGAACTAGAATGCGCTTTTCAAGTTTGGTCATTGCTTCCAAAAAACAAACAAGACATAGAGCTAGTAGCGAAGGTCCAGAGGAATGCAGCAAAGATGGTCCCAGAATGAAGACACCTGAGTGACAGGGAAGAGGTAAAGGCCTTTCATTTGCCCACCAGGGATGAAAGAAGAGTGAGGGGTGACTTGAGCCTCAACCTTTTAAGACTTTGAAACGGGTTGATGGCGTAGACATTGAAGAATAATTCGAGAGATGTAGGGATAAGACAACCAGAAGACAAAACATGAAATTAAGCAAGAAACTTGTTAAAATAAAGATGTGAAAAAGTAGTTTCATAGTTTGCGAATGGTGGATGAACGAGAGACAATAAAGACATGGATGATACATAAAGCATAAATAGGTTTGAAAATTGTATGTCTGAAGAGGAAGTTCAAGAAATGGGGCTCTACGCCACACACACACACACACACACACACACACACACACACACACACACACACTCATAAACAAAGAAGGAAGCCTTCCCATCCCCCCCCCCCCACCACACCCACACACACACCCACGCAAAAAAAAAAAAAACACACACACACAAAAGACGCCCCGAAAATGAGACAGACAAACACACACAAACACAGTACAAAGGCAGAACAGTTATGGTGAGGAGATGGACAGGGGTGTGTGTGTGTGTGTGTGTGTGTGTGTGTGTGTGTGTGTGTGTGTGTGTGTGTGGGAGGAGGAGGAGGAAGAGATCAGTAACACACGGGGCACCGCCACACCTCTTGAACCCATCAGGGTAGCGCCTCCGCCCCGTGTGGTGCCCTTGACCCCTGGTGCCACACAACCCAGCCCCCCACCCACTACTAATGGGAAGCCTCGTGGATCTTCTAAGGGAGAGGCGTGGGGAGGGGAGGCGGGTAGGGTTGAAGAGAGGGGGAAGGGGTTGGGGTGGGTTGTTGGCTGGGGAAGGGGTGAGAGGGTGGGGGGCGGGGTGTGTGTGTGTGTGTGTGTGTGTGTGTGTGTGTCACACCATCATGTCATTGGACTCCTTCGTCATGACGGAACACCTTTTATAGCGGGGCCCCCCCCGACACGAGACAACAGTACCCCAAGGAGCGTCTTGGGATCCAAATGGCCCTTGTGCGACGCGAGACATCCACGCTGCTGGTGTGGTGGGTGGATGACAACGGGTGGATGTGGCGACTCTGGTAAAGGAAAAGGAGGAAGGAGGAGGAGGATTTGCCTCCCTCTCTCCATCCATCCATTCATCCATCTACCGACACACCACACGGAGCACATACATGACTCAAGCCCTCCCAACGCCCAGGACTTTTTCGCACATTCTCTCTCTCTCTCTCTCTCTCTCTCTCTCTCTCTCTCTCTCTCTCTCTCTCTCTCTCTCTCTCTCTCTCTTTTCCTGCAGCGCCACACGCGTATACTACACCCTCGCGCGATAAACTCTTTCGCACCCCTCCCTCCCTCCACCTCACCCCCAGCAGCAGGCACGGCACATTCTATCAAAATATTCCTTACCACGCACTTCACACGACACACTCCTGGCCACGCACCCTCCACATTCTTCACGGCACACACACACACACACACACACACACACTGCAGCCACCCACACACTCTCTTCATCGCACTCTTTTTCCGTCACAGCTTATTTAAGTTTCCAACGTGTCGAACTCATTTTTTCCCCCCCCCTGCCATACATACCTCATCAATATACAGAAGATAACCTATTATCCGGCACTGATATGATCGGATATCCGGAAAAGTCGGATACCTGGATGATATTAGTATATCCTAAGAAGATATAGTACACGGATTACGAGGATTATCACAGATTATCACAGATATAAATCACAATTAAGGGAGAGTACATTCGGTCAACCCACACCACAACAGATGTAAACAATGGATGCAGCGCGCCCCTGGTGACCGACTGATGAACTACGAGGGTCGTAGCCTTGACTATGAACCTACTCTTGGCTCTGTCCTAGAAAAGTCGGATAAAACTGAAATTGGTCGGTTATCTGGAGATCGGATAACGGGATGTTTACTAAACTCTTGTCAAGCACTTCACTTCCCATGCTTTTAACACACTTCACCTGTTATCCTACGCACTTCAGATAACCTGTCTTTACCTAATGATTAACTCTCACACTTCATTTACATCCTTAACATATACTACATTTAACATACCCTTTAACATATACATAACATTGACCACATTCAAATTATACTTTATGATATGACAGTCAACTTACCCTTCGTATACAACATATCTAACATAAATCTAACGTATACCACACTTAACATACTTCTAACGTATATCATATTTAATATAGTGAGGTTATAGGACTAATGTGTTTCGCCACCTCACATCACTTCACCACACACACTTAATATGACCCTTCTCACTTTACACACCTCAACCACACTCCTTTCCACACTTCAACCACACTCCTTTCCACACTTCAACCACACTCCTCACATACCGCACTCATACCACACACTCCATCCGACATATTTAAGAAAACATTTCCCCAAAAAAAACTCTTGAGTGTGCGTTAACTCACGAAACATGATAGTGCACGACGGTACGACCCTTTGAACACGACGGTACGACCCTTGAACACGACGGTATGGACCCATAAACACCACGGTACGACTCTTGAGCACGACGGTACGACCCGTAAGCACGACGGTACGATCCTTTGAGCACGACGGTATGACCTTAAGAACGACGGTACGACCTTTGAGAACGACGGTACGACCTTTGAGCACGACGGTACGACCTTTGAGCACGACGGTACGACCTTTGAACACGACGGTACGGACCTTTGAACACAACGGTACGGACCTTTGAACACGACGGTACGACCCGCGAGCACGACGGCACGATCCTCGAAGACGACGACGGTGCGACCCTTGAGTACGACGGTACGATCCTTGACCTCGACGTTACGACCCTTGAACACGACGGTACGAGCCCCTTGAACACGACGGTACAGTACAAACCCCCTCTGAACAGGATGGTACGACCCTAAGAAACACTGGCGTGACCTGTAACCTGAGCCTAGCAGGTCACTTCAATGGTTTGGCTAGAAAGAAAAAATCTAACATATGAACAGCATATGATTTCCTTCTATATATTCTATAAGATGACATTCTCTTTCTATCTTAATTCTATACACAATCTCTTTATTAAAGTAATTCTCTCTACAAGTCTTTTAAGAGTGTGAATTAATTCTATTGACAATCTCTTCATTAAAGTAATTAAAGTAATTCCCTTTATAAGTCTTTCAAGATTGTGAATTAATCGTCAAATCTATCGTGGTGTGGTGGCTAGCGTTGCTGACCATGAGTCACGCCAGGGCTTGCCCGGGGTCGAATCCTGGGTGCGGCAGTCGGCCTACAGGCAATCCCAGGTGTTCATCCTCCCCTCGGGGCTGGCAGGTAGATGAGTACCATGGCTTAGGCTGGGGGGGGGGAGGGGTGTTCTACCATTTCAACAGCCAATAAGAAATCGTCAAAATGAAACAGAGTTGAATTCTACGTCGTTTTCATTAAAAGAAAATGTAAAATTAGTCCTCGTACTATCTAAGAAAACGTAAATATGTCCTTGATGAAAGAAAATGTGAAGAGTTCTTTGTATGACGAAAGAAAATGGAAGAAAACAATTGTTCAGATAAAACATGAATATGAACATTGTTCGATTAAAGGGAATACGGAAATATGGTTCTGAAATGAAAAAAGAAAAGGAGGATATAACCCTGTTTCCAAAAGAAAACTGTGAAGCGTGTTGTTCCATCAGAGAAAACGTAGGAAACACGTCCTGTCCGATCAAAGAAAACGCAACTTGGCCTCCTACAGCAGCAGAGGGTTCCGGCCAAAGGGTAAACACGAAGGGGGGGGGGGGGGGAGAGGTGGGGGGGGCCCACCAGACCAGCTGTGGCACCATCTGAGTTAATTGTTATTGACCTTTCAGAGAGAGTCTCTCTCTCTCTCTCTCTCTCTCTCTCTCTCTCTCTCTCTCTCTCTCTCTAAGATTATCTTACACAATGAGCACATCGCCATATCAAAGGGTGGGTGGGGGGAAGAAATTCAAACCCTTATAAAGGCTACAGGAATTTTGTACTGTTCTCTCATCAAGGTACATGCGCAGCTGGATTAGAACCTGCGCGAATATATGCATATATATATATATATATATATATATATATATATATATATATATATATATATATATATATATATATATATATAATTAGGCTAATGCAGATATAATAGATATGTATGTAAATCTACATACAAATGTAGACTTGTGTTGGTAAACAAACAAACGCTATTGAAATCATAAACACACCGTGTGTGTCGGGGTGGCGACGGGAATGGATGAGGGCAGCAAGAGTGAATGTGTGCATGTGTATATGTGTATGTGTCTGTGTATGTATGTGTGTGTGTGCGATGAGATATGTAGGTATGTATATGTGCGCGTGTGGGCGTTTATGTATATG
>NC_092254.1:10310000-10315000 GCF_036320965.1 Panulirus ornatus
GAGAGAGAGAGAGAGAGAGGGTAGAAAGGTCGAGCCATCCATCAGCGTAACTGGGGCAGGCAGAGGCCACACACACACACACACACACACACACACACACTGAGTCTGAGCGAGGGGGGGGGATGTATTATGATTAATGGCATCACATCCAACATGGCATTTCGTCTACAGGTATCCATGTACACGAGCAACACGTCCGCTAGCCTATTTCCAAACACATCAGCAGATTCGGACCCTCCGGGGGGAAAAAAGAAAAAAAAAACGGGCCCTTTGACAAATTCGGATCGTGTTCTACCGTATTTGTCTGGACTGATTACTCTTAAAAAGAGAATACGAGGATGGTGTCAGGTTTCGTACATAATTCTATGCCCTTACTAAATTTCTACTTTTCCTAAACTGATATCTTAGAGTGATGATGGAAAGGAGAACGGCAGAATGGAATTGTTCAGTGGTATAACCACTCATCCCCGCCATTTCTCTTGTTTATACCTCCCATGTTGCTGGCACAGCCTTCTCGCTTAACATTATCATATTTCCCCCAACAATGTATCACCACAGCAGCCAGCACTTTCTATCCTGCCAAGGAAATAATGACTTAATGGCAACTGTGTATAATGGAGGGGGGGGGGGGTTAGTCATCTTGCGCATGGGAACTTCCTCGGCTTTTCTTCACACGACACGGCCTTATTATCTAGCATAGATTACGTCCATGGAAATCCACAACCGTGTATCATGCATAAGAATCATACCTAAGACCATTGTGGTGAAGAACTGGTACCTTGGATGCATTCTGTCCAGCGGAGACTATACCTAGGGGTATAACGGTATATTGAGTCCATGGTGGCTACGCACAAGACGGAAATATGTCCATATTGAGTCCATGGTGGCTACGCACAAGGCGGATATCTGTCGGTATATTGAGTCCATGGTGGCTACGCAACAAGACGGAAATATGTCCATAGGTTATTGCATCTGGGCGAATTGTGCTTAGGGGTGGGGAGTCTTGCACCTGGGAGATTTGTGTCCAGGGGAGGGGTGTCGTATCTAGATACATTAAGCCCAGAGGATACTGTCTTCGGATGAATTATGTCCAGGGGTATTGTCTTTGGATGAATTATGTCCAGGGGTATTGTCTTTGGATGAATTATGTCCAGGGGGGTGTCGTATCTAGATACATTACGCCCAGAGGATACTGTCTTCGGATGAATTATGTCCAGGGGTATTGTCTTTGGATGAATTATGTCCAGGGGTATTGTCTTTGGATGAATTATGTCCAGGAGTATTGTCTTTGGATGAATTATGTCCAGGGAGTTATTGTATCTGGATGAATCATGTCCAACTATCTGAGGGAATTCTGTCCAGAAGGTACTGTATGGCAGAGAATTATGTCCAGAGGATATTGCAGCTGGGATGAATTATGTCCAATCTTGAGTACACGTCGGCGAATTACGTCCCGTACCGCTATATCCACAAATTACGCCAAGGACGTAAAGAGAGAGAGAGAGAGAGAGAGAGAGAGAGAGAGAGAGAGAGAGAGAGAGAGAGAGAGAGAGAGAGAGAGTCACCTGAATCTATACCAGATTAAGTCCTCTTGAACACCTTCTTAAGGCGTTCAAACCTCTAAGAACCGTATACATGATCCCACTACGTATCTGTGACCCTGGATCAGTTTGGTTTTTAAGTTGTTTATCGCCCACGCGAGGTATGCCATGTTCTTCCCCACGTACCAAGAGCTTTATCTAAGGCTCATATTTCCCATTGAAACGCGTGGCAGTTCGTTCATCCGACACAGGACAAACGTATACGTTAATGACCCTCCTGTTCTCTCGTTATCTCTCCTCCATGTCCCCTATTTATGCCACCACTTTCGCCCGCCTCCCTTTTCTCCCCCTAACCTTCCATCCCCTTACCCCTTCCACCTCCATACCACCCACTAACCCTTCCCCTCCCTCACTCTCGTGCACACACACGTAAACGCTCTTAGTTAAAAGCCCCTTGACATACACCGTACGTAAATATCCCCTGGCCTTTTAAATTAATGAACATAGTGGCGGGCCAGAATGGGGTCAGCCTAATTATGTATGCACATCTTTGAAGGGGGGGGGGGGTGTGGCTCAACACCCCTCCCCTTCCCTCTCTCTCCCTCCCTTCCCTTCCCTCCCTCAAGGCACTGGTGGTGTGGGGCAATGGCGACCGTGAAGGCGTCCAGTGGGCGAAAAGAGGACGTTTATACAGTCCTGTCTGTCTCCTGTAGTTCTGTAACCCTACCACTTCGTCTGCTGTAGTGCTGTATGTAACACCTTGCCACTTCGTCTGTAGCAATTGCTGTAACCTTAGCGCTTATCGGCTGTACTGCTATAGCCTACCACTTCGTCTGTCTATCGCTGTAACCCTCCCATTCACCCACAGAGGTGCTGTAACCCTATCACTGTAGCCAAACTGTAGCCAAAGTAAACTTATGACATCATGCAAATAGTGGAGGCAGAGGAGGAAATTAAAGATGGTGGCCAGGACTTTAGCTAAACTACATTTAAAAGCATGCGAAGTGGCCTTAAATAACTGGGTTGATCATGGAAGTCATTCTTATGCCATTTCTTTTCTCAATAACTCGTTTACTGAAGTCGACTTTCAATCCAAAACCCTTCACGTCTCTGAGGTAACCCATGGTGGTGACTGTAGATGACTCCAGCCCAACCCAGACTGGGTCCTTGGTTTGTGTACGTAGCCAACCACTTAAACACTGAGGATCAATGCGTTTCTCCTCCCTCAAGTTCAAGGTGACCAGAGGCTAGTGATTTTGAGGTGTTTTATCTGCTATTATCTTAGGTGTGCCCTCGTGGGTCAGGCAGCTTGTCACTCCGCCTTCCATCAGGTCTTGAGGTATGAGGGTTTCTCTTTCCACTGAGTGATGGTGAGAAGCAGTTCCATTTTGAGGTTCACCTTCCACTGGGTGATTGGTTGAAGCAGTTCCATCAGGTCTTGAAGAATTGGGTTCATTTTTTCTAGTGGGTTATTGGCAGAAGCAGTTCCATCAGGTCTTGAAGAATTGGGGTTCATTTTTTTCTAGTGGGTTACTGGCAGAAGCAGTTCCATTTTGGGGTTCACCTTCCACTGGGTGGTTGATTGAGGCAGTTCCATCAGGTCTTGAAGAATTGGGGTTCATTTTTTTCTAGTGGGTTATTGGCAGAAGCAGTTCCATTTTGGGGTTCACCTTCCACTGGGTGGTTGATTAAAGCAGTTCCATCAGGTCTTGAAGAATTAGGGTTCATTTTCTAGTGGGTTACTGGCAGAAGCAGTTCCATTTTGGGGTTCACCTTCCACTGGGTGATTGGTTCAAGCAGTTCCATCAAATTTTGAGGAATTAAGGTTCACTTTCCACTGGGTAATTGGTAATAGCAGTTCCATCAGTTCTGAGCAGCTGGAATCCCCTTTCCACTGGCGAATTGGCCAGTTGACAAATGTCATTAAGTTCACTGTATCTGGCATACAGACCAGCAGAAACCTCAGAAATCTGGTATTATCTTAGGTGTGCCCTGATGATGTGATTATTACACGAAAGTGCACTTGGGAACTTTTCGAGTTTCATTTTCCCCGTGGACTCATAGGAATATCTTGATCACGCGCAAAATTGTGATCCTTTCCAGTGCCACAGATGCACTGGTAGACAGGCCCGGCAAAGCGAACAGCCACATAGCCATTCACAGAACGCTGCTAGCGGAAAGGGAATTTATGGCAACACGAAAAACATAACGTAGTGAAGTATAGCCGCAAATGAAGTTATGAAGCCCTTGACTTTGGGTCACCAATCAGTCACTTGCTATTGAGAAGGTCATCATCAGAGAGAGGGATGGGAGTGTAGCCAGTCTATAAAACACAGATGTTTTAAAAATGATGAAACGTTCCTTCCCAGAAATGATCATCGCCCGATTAGCGCGACGTCTGCAGCTGGGCGAAAAGTTATGGGCAATCGTAAATTCAAACATGGTTGTGAATCATTTTGGACCATCACGACTTAATCACCGAATCTAAGTATGGTAATTCGTTCGTGGGGGGCTTAATCGACATGACTTGTTTCATGGTATGATGAACACGTACGATGAATGAAGACCAGGTGATGTCATATTATGGTGTGTTTTCCATAATGAGTCATTCTACCTATTAGGTTATAAAAGGCGCGGCTGACTTCGAACTGTGTGGAGTTCATGAAATTTAACATCTGGGACTGCACTGTCCTTTCCCCCACAAGAAACTGATCCCTTCTAGCCTGTGTGTTCCTTCATTTCCCCAAAATGGTCTCCATCAGGTGACAGCCCAAGCCAAGAGTGGTGAGGTTAAGGGCGTGGTGCCTCTTCGTCAAATTAACGGCGCCATCGCCAATGAAGACTGTGTCATACTGAGACCTTACACTTGGCCTCTGGAGGTGTTGGATGGCCTGCCTGGGGTATCACAAGTGACTCTTATCTCTGGTTCCACTTCGATGTCAAAGGCGACGACTTCGATGTCCACAAAGGAAGGATGGTCGAGTGCCGTCAATAATATAATGTCACGAATATACATAATGATCTAAAAGGAAGTTTCCTTGACATTTTATGACGAGTACGACGGGACGACCCTCGAGGACGATGGTATGGCCCTCGAGGACGACGGTATGACCCTCGAGACACATCACTGTACAAAGGTTAAGGGGTCAGGTCGAAGACCAGGCCACCATACCAAAGGGGTCGTACCAACTGAACGGTCGCAACTTTACGATCAAGGGTTTGTCAGTCCAAATACGAACCCCCCCCCCCCCACACACACACACACACACACACGTCGCTCCAATATTCGTGTACGAGACCGATTCATCACCATCACGACATGGCCCAGTCGTGTACAAGACCAGAATGGTAGGGGCAAACTTCCACAAAGACACGGGGGAAGTTGAAGGAAGCCTGAGGGAGCGAATATTTGCTGCTAGAATACAGTGGGCATTTCTCTGCCTCGGACCTTGAGATTTG
>NC_092254.1:10320000-10330000 GCF_036320965.1 Panulirus ornatus
AGAGAGAGAGAGAGAGAGAGAGAGAGAGAGAGAGAGAGAGAGAGAGAGAGAGAGAGAGAGAGAGAGAGAGAGGGGCAAGCAAAGCAAGCAAGCTCCCTCGAACCAGGAACTGAGATTGAGAGAGAGAGAGAGAGAGAGAGAGAGAGAGAGAGAGAGAGAGAGAGAGAGAGAGAGAGAGAGAGAGAGAGAGAGAGACAAATATCAAGGCAGGACACCCCCCCAAAAAAAAAAAAAGTGGGACGAGGTACGAGGCCAGACCGGGGAGAACCTACTGACTGAATCAGCTGCTTTGAATTGAACTCGGGCGAGCAAGCGCCATAAGGGGATGTGTTATTGTATTCTTTCACACGTTACCACCCTCTTCCCATTTTCTAGGTTCACTTTGATCAACAAGCGATAAAGAGTATTAGAGCGTCTTTGAAAAAAAAAAAAAAATAGGTATATATATATATATATATATATATATATATATATATATATATATATATATATATATATATAGTTCAAAATGACACGTTCATCTACTCTGTTTCTTCGAAAGATGATTGCGATTCCATACTACGGCTCGTACCTTCACCCCCGTTGGAGTGTTATGGTGAGGCGCTGAGACAGAAAGTTGGCTGCTCTCTTGTCCTGGTTTGAACTGATGACCCGCGAGCCATGGTCGCTACGAAAATGAGGACCACCTCTAACCCATGGGCCCTCAGGGTCTTCAAAACCAAATAAAGAAAAGGTACAACGTATATATATATATATATATATATATATATATATATATATATATATATATATATATATATATATATATATATATATATATTCTGCACGTATCATTTTATTCATCCGAAGTCCGTGGCAATCACTCTGACACACGCTGGAAATCCTCCTGTTTGAACCTTTCCAAAAGAAGGAACAAGGAAGGCGGCCAAGTGAAGATTCTTCCCTCCCAGGCTCAGTCCTCTGTTCTTGACGCTACCTCGCTACACGCGTGACATGGCGAATATGTACGAATAAAAAACATATATATATATATATATATATATATATATAACATGGTACTTACTAAGGGCCTCTGTGGGCGTGGGGGACCAACCCATCCACTGTGCGATCACCTTTAACACAGCAATAACGAGATGTTATATTATGGCAGACAGAGTAATGTTCGTCTCTTAATGACCAGTTTCATCATGTTATTTTATGGCAGTGGTGGTGTGGGGTGGGGGGGAGAGTGGAAGAGGAAGCAGAGGAGGAGGAAGTAGAGGAGGCAGAAGAGGAGGAGGAGGAGGAGGAGGAGGAGGAGGAGGAGGAGGAGTAGGAGCTTCCTGCTGGGGTAGGAGGACGAGGGTGAAGGAGGAAGCGGGCGAGCCAGACCAAGGATGTGGCTCCTGGCCCACTATAATGTAACATGGTAATGCTTTCATCACAGTGGACGAGGGAGGCGATGGTGGTAGTGGTGGTGGTAGTGATGGTGGTGGTAGTGGTGGTAGTGGCGATGCTAGTGGTGGTAGTGGTGGTAGTGGCGATGCTATGGTGGTAGTGGCGATGCTATGGTGGTAGTGGTGGTAGTGGAGGATGCGGTAGTGGTGGTGGTAGTGGTAGTAGTGGCGATGGTGGTAGTGGTGGTAGTGGTAGTGGTGGAAGTGGTAGTGGTGGTGGTGGTGGTAGGTGGTAGTGGTGGTGGTGGAGGATGCGGTATAGTGCAGGATATGATGGTGAAGATGGTAGTAAGGATGGAGATGATGATGATGGTGGTGATTGTAAAGGAGCAGGCAGTGGTGAGGGCTGTGGTGGTGATGGTGAAGGTGAGGGCCTGCGCTGGTGGTGAGGGTGAGGACAATGTTGGAGGCGGTGAGGGAGGAGAAGAGGGAGATGTACCACCTTTCTCTTCCTCAACAACGAGAGTCTTCCTCTCCCTTCTCCCTCTCATCTATGTCCTTCAAGTCGTCGCTCAAATCCTATCCTTTCCCCCCCTTCAAGTCTTCCCTCAAATCCTTTTCCCCCCTTCAAGTCGTTCCTCAAATCCTTTCCCCCCCTTCAAGTCGTCCCTCGAAATCCTACCCTTTCCCCCCCTTCAAGTTGTCCCTCAAATCCTATCCCATCCCTTCAAGATCCAAGACCATAACACCCAGAAAAAAAATACGAGGCACACACCCATGTGCTCAGCCAAGCACTACTGCAGAGGGAATACAAAGGAATTCAAACAGCTACAGACCACTGGTATGGGGAGATGGGAAGACAGTGGAGGGGGTATGGGGAGATGGGAAGATAGTGGAGTGGATATGGAGAGATGGGAGGATAGTGGAGTGGATGTAGGGAGATGGGAGGATAGTGGAGTGGATATGGGGAGATGGGAAGATAACAAGAGGATGTATGGAAAGATAGGAAGACAGTGTGAAGAATCTTAATTCATTCTCGATAATGAATTGATGAAATCATCTTCCCGACGAAAAAAAAAATCTCCAAATGAATAAAAAAAAAAAATCTTATTTTTTACTTTACAAACTCTTAATACTTTTCACATTTAACATTATCAAATGATAATCATCAAATATCTAGTTTTTAATAAATATCTAGTTTTTAGTAATTAATAGAAAGTAAATACAATACTCAGCATTCGCGTACAGAACCTCACTGATATAGCTTGCAGAGCCTGGAGGAGACTCCGGCTTGTATCATGATCATCAGCACTCTCCGCTAAGCTTCCAGCCTTTAAGCGTAAGCTGGCTCAAGCTGATTGGAAACAGCATCTTATTGGGTCCCATAGTAGCCCCCCCGTTTCAACCATTCTGGTCGGAATACTGATGAGGACGAGTTCGACTCGCGTTTCCCCCCTGTGAGTTTAACTCGCCAGTGATCGCCTCTTTAACACTGACAGCCATTTATCGTTCATCACTTAATGCGTCATGGCATTACTTGTGGACTCCGCCTGCAAGTTGCCACACCGTGAGTGAGAGGCTACCCGAGCGACGGGGGGTTATTATCATCGTTCGGCGGACGGAGAAGGACTTCGAAGTCGTCGAGGTGGCCAGCCACTTTATCCTGCAGGTCTTCGAAGCTGCAGGTGCGTCCCTTGGGGGTGTGAGGGAGTGGGGTGGGGTGGGGTAGGGTGTAGGATGGATGTCCTGGGATTGAAGGATGGTCGTCCATTCTGTCTGTAAACAAGACGAGGAACCTGCCGTAAGTACGATGACTAACCCCCCCCCCCGCGCGATGACTAACCCCCCATATAAACAGGAGCCAATAATTCACCCATTGTCTCAGTAGGAGAGAAAGTTTGGCTGCTGGGGTGAGATATGCTATGTAAGCATTAATTTCATGGAGATCGAAAATGAAAAGCGGGTTCGGAGCAGTTCTCAGACGCATTACAAGGGGGAGGACGCAATATTCCATGTGTCTATCGTACGCTCGAAGTCCCATTGTTGCAGTCGATGGCGCCCCTTATCTCTTATCTTGCGTACGTAACAGAAGTATCAGTGGAATGAACTGTACATCGATCGCGCCCCTGCTTCCAGTGTAAAGCTGACACCAACAGTTCCCTTGATCCTTTTGAGACACTTCGTGATTCGAACCCATCTCAGCATCTGACCCTGTGATCAATGATCCTTATTTTTTAATCGACCAATTCGAGGCGTGGATCACAGCAGGTGCTGAAATGATTATATTTCTCCCTCGCGGAGAGTTGCGTGATCCATCCATCCTTAAAGGAAATCTGTCTTAAGTAATCTTGTTAATTACCACTTTGTGGTTATACCAAGGGTAATTAAGGGAAGACTTGCTTAACCTTCTCATTTTCACTGATTTCTGTGGTTAAGGGAGAGAGAGAGAGAGAGAGAGAGAGAGAGAGAGAGAGAGAGAGAGAGAGAGAGAGAGAGAAGAACACGAGGCTATTGGAACTTACCTCCTCCCCCCCCTTTTTTTTTTTTTCCAAAATTGGATCTTTTTTTTTTCTTTTAAGAGCGTGTTAAGTGGCAAATTCACTTAGTGGCAGAAAGGAAAACAGGCTGAGGCTGGGGGGAAAAAGGGGGAAAAACACTCGAGAGAATTTTTCATCGAGGGAAGAAACATCAACAGCCACTGTTGCCCGCCCACAGTGCAGTGTTGACATTCCAGCCTAAAATGCTACTTTTTCCGCGAAAAATGTTCTTAAGATGATATATATAGGATATATATTATTTACCCTTATATATATTTAAATATATATTTATATGTGTGTGTGTGTGATGTGTTTGTGTGTGCTGTGTGTGTGTGAAATTTGTGTGTCTCCCCTGATGATTGGTGTAACCGTTGACTTTTGTTATTTGGGAAAAATTTTTTTGTGAGTGGAAAAAAAAAAGTTGATGAGGGCAAAGGAGAGAGGAGGGGAGAGAGAGAGAAAAGGGGGGAAGAAAGAGAGAGAGAGAGAGAGAGAGAGGGAAGAGGGGTTTTTGGAACTTCCTCCCTCCCCCCCCCTTTTTTTTTTTTTTTTAAAATTGGATCTTTTTTTTTTTTTTAAAAAAGGGGGGGGGTTTGTGGCAAAATTCACTTGGGCAGAAGGGAAAAAAAGGCTGGGCTGGGGGGAAAAAGGGGGGAAAAAAACACTCGAGAAATTTTTCATCGGGGAAAAAGGGCACAAAGTAACCTCAGGTAGCGTAAAATGCTACTTTATTCCAGCGGAAAAATGTTCTTAAGATGATATATATATATATATATATATATATATATATATATATATATATATATATATATATATATATGTGTGTGTGTGTGTGTGTGTGTGTGTGTGTGTGTGTGTGTGTGTGTGTGTGTCTCCCCTGATGATGTGATTATTACACGAAAGTGCACTTGGGAACTTTTCGTGTTTCATTTTTCCCGTGGACTCACAGGAATATCTTGATCACGCGCAAACTTGTGATCCTTTCCAATACATATATATATATATATATATATATATATATATATATATATATATATATATTTTTTTTTTTTTTTTTTTTTTTTTCTTTTTCTCAACGATGGTTTCTTAATGTGGACTTTTGGATCCAATTCTTCTTCAGAACCCATGTATGCTTGGAGAATCAATAAGACGGAAGGGTTTCCGAAGCTGCCATGCTCACGAGATGAGATGGTGTACTCCATCCTACTCAGGAGGGAACATGATTATGGCATCTATACAATAGCTCAGCTTTTGCAAAACAGTATGGACGGTTTCCACGATTCTGAAGGAGGATATTCTTATGCCAACAGGTTTTACAGCATAAGGGAAATGGGATGCTTGTCTTCTAAAATCTGATAGCAAGGAGACGAGTGAGATTTATATATATATATCTTATTTATCTGTTTATTATACTTGAGCGCCGTTTCCCGCATCAGCGAGGTAGCGCCAGGAAACAGACGAAGAATGGGCCCATCCACTCATATACACATACTTATACATACATATGGAGATAACGCGTTTTCGAACCGTTGAATTTTCCTTTGGTTATTCTTTCGAATATGTTGGTGCAAGTGGGGGATGCACCACCTCGCCCTCTGTCTCAACGAGGCTATGAGGAATGTAAGAAACTGACCTTTCCAGCTGTATGTATAAATCTGAGGCATCTGTGTCCATCCTGGTGGTCAAAGGTCACAGCCTTCCCACACTTTCATTGTCTAGTCTTCCCAAGCCTTCCCATTTTCGTGGTGAGGTATCCCACAAGCACGACGGTACGACCTTTGAGCACGACGGTACGACCTTTGAACATGACGGTACGACATTTGAGCACGACGGTACGACCTTTGAGCATGACGGTACGACCTTTGAGCATGACGGTACGACCTTTGAGCATGACGGTACGACCTTTGAGCATGACGGTACGACCTTTGAGCACGACGGTACGACCTTTGAGCATGACGGTACGACCTTTGAGCAT
Organism: Panulirus ornatus; assembly: GCF_036320965.1. Taxonomy (NCBI): domain Eukaryota; kingdom Metazoa; phylum Arthropoda; class Malacostraca; order Decapoda; family Palinuridae; genus Panulirus; species Panulirus ornatus. Next base: position 10,325,889 of record NC_092254.1, read on the forward strand.
GACGGTACGACTTTTGAGCACGACGGTACGACCTTTGAGCATGACGGTACGACATTCGAGCTTGACGGTACGACCTTTGAGCACGACGGTACGACCTTTGAGCATGACGGTACGACCTTTGAGCATGACGGTACGACATTTGAGCATGACGGTACGACCTTTGAGCATGACGGTACGACCTTTGAGCACGACGGTACGACCTTTGAGCACGACGGTGCGACCTTTGAGCACGACGGTACGACCTTTGAGCATGACGGTACGACCTTTGAGCATGACGGTACGACTTTTCAGCACGACGGTACGACCTTTGAGCATGACGGTACGACCTTTGAGCATGACGGTACGACCTTTGAGCACGACGGTGCGACCCTTGAGCACGACGGTACTCCTGGGTCGTACCGTCGTGTTCAAGGGCCGTACCGTCGTGCTCAAGGGTCGTACCGTCGTGCTCAAGGGTCGTACCGTCGTGCTCAAGGGTCGTACCTTGGTGTTCAAAGGTCGTACCGTCGTGCTCGAGACGTCATTCATATCCAACGCATAAACTAATATAATCCATGGCAGGATTACCTTCTAATTCAAAGAGATCATTACTCAGATTACATTCGGCGACACAGAGGGAAATCAAAACATATCGGTCTCATAAATAGTGTTTTCCTGCTGGCGAATGGGCAATATATATATATATATATATATATATATATATATATATATATATATATATATATATATATATATATATATATATATATATATATATCTTCACCTGAGATTAATTTAGTTTATTTGTATAAATGACAGTAAAAAAAGAGTTCAAGTGCACACACACACACACACACACACACACACACACACACACAAAGTACTTAAGGTAATTAACTTCTTTTGAATGAAGGGGAAAATCATATATATATATATATATATATATATATATATATATATATATATATATATATATATATATATATATATACACACAAGACATTATAGTTTGTATACTCTTTTAATGGCCCAAAATCCTACCGGTTCTGAAGACGCGGGCGGGGCCAGGCAAGCATGGTCGGTGCCTCTATATAAAGTGTACATGATTAACGACTATGCAGAAGAGGTTTACAGGCTTAATGAAGACGGGCATGGCAAGATAATGGAGACTAATTATCAGATGGAGAAGAAGAGGATGGTGGAGATGGAGGAGGGTGGAGATGGTGGAGGGTGGAGATGGAGGAGGGTGGAGATGGTGGAGGGTGGCGATGGAGAAGGGTGGAGATGGTGGAGGGTGGAGATGGAGGAGGGTGGAGATAGAGGAGGGTGGAGATAGAGGAGGGTGGAGATGGAGGAGGGTGGAGATGGAGAAGGGTGGAGATGGAGGATTTTTCATAGAAGTTGGAGGAAATAGAATGTTTATTGATATGTGTTTACACACACACATACACACACACACACACACACACACACACACACACACACATAGGATTCATATCCACAAGTAGCGTTCGTAAAACACTGGAAAAGATAAACCTATAAACTAACTGGATGTCTACTTACAAAGGCGAAGAAACATATCTAAGTAAGAGACGGTATGGACGGAGGGAAATGACGTCATGCGTAGTGTCACGAAATCACTTATAAAAATTCCACGAGAGAGTGAACTCTGTTTTAGGCCAGAGAGAAGCTCCTGGCTTGGCAAACCGTGTTTACCTGAACGGGTAGAAAGTCGTTTGATCCTGTACCACATAGGAAGTTCGTAAATAAGCTGGATCTATGATAGTAATGAAAAAAAAAGAAAAAAGAAAAAGAAATTCTTCGTTGGATAGAAAAATGCCTTCGGCGGAGATGAACAAAGGCTGTATTACACGAGGGAAAAATATTCGTAAGATAGATGGAGGTCAACGGGGGTGGTGCTGCTGCTGCTGCTCCAAAGCTCAAGTCTTAGAACCATTGCTCTTCTTGATCTTTCCAAACGACTGGCTAAAAAAAAAAAAAATAATATGGATAAATATCGAGTTTTTTTTTTTTTTTGCAGATGATAAGGTCATGAAGGAAAGTATAGGGAGAAAAAGATTTTGAAGGAAAGTATAGGGAGAAAAAGATTTTGAAGGAAAGTATAGGGAGAAAAAGATTTTGAAGGAAAGTATAGGGAGAAAAAGATTTTGAAGGAAAGTATAGGGAGAAAAAGATTTTTTTTAAAAGAACGTACAAGGAAAGCGAGAGGAAATACCATTTCTTTAAATGTCCAATCGCATTCAAAATGATTCGAACGAAACACCTTGAAAGATGGGCCTCCCTTCGAATACCATCTCGTAGGCAATAAGCCACAGGAACATGTCTATGAAAAGAGCTCTGGGAGGTCCTTGTTACCAGCAACCAGTCACTCGAGCTGCACCACAAAACAACTGCAAATCAGACATGAAAATCCTCTTCTGGTAAATATATAAATAGCCTTTGAGTATATGGCTGAAGGTAATGTTCTGGGAGATCTTATACACGAGTTAAGTGTTAGGCCTTAAACTAATGCACGCCTCTCACGTTTGCTAAACTGGCTTTGAATAGCGTAAAGATACGAGTCTGGAGGAAGGCCACAAAAAGATGTTCAAGACAAAGAAGAAAAATTTTTGCCCAAAGATGCGAAAATTTAAGAGCATTACCATTAAGGTTTTGATTCGTATATTTCTACAATAGTGGCATTTGCCTTCAATGAATATAATGCTATAAGGAAATCCTAGATTGTAACGTCGAAAATCAGGCGCAAGATTATATTTTTCTATGCACGTCTCAGAGAACAGCTTATGTTGGCTACACTGCCTTCGCCTCAAATGTCAGCTTCAGCTAACGTTGGCTACACTGCCATCACCTTAAATGTCACTTTAGCTAACGTTGGCTACACTGCCATCACCTTAAATGTCACTTTAGCTAACGTTGGCTACACTGCCATTGCCTCAAATGTCAGCTTCAGCTGACGTTGGCTACACTGCCGTCGCCCCAGAGGCCCGTTTTAGTTAACATTAGCTACACTGCCGTCGCCTTAGAGGCCCGCTTTACCTAACGTTAGCTACACTGCGGTCGCTTCAGAGGCCGGCCCCCCGCCGGCGCTGGCTACACTGCGGGCACTTCAGCCCACGCTTGCTACACTGCCGTCGTCGTTTCTCACCCCCCCCTCTCTCCACCGTAACGACAACACCAACAACAAAAAGACGAGAGTCCTGCTTAACCTGTCAATGCATCAGAGCTAAGAATAATCCCCCCATAATAATAACAACAACGATGGCGAATTTCTCTCCCAGCCATACCGTACGCTAGTGTGATCTCCCTTAGCGATATGAGGTTAGCGGATCCCCTCGCAGAGCGAAGATCGCGAATTCGCCCCTAGTGTTTTTTTTTTTTCTTTTGTTTTCCCCCTTAGCGAGGTGATATTCACGTTATGCCTATCACCAGGAATTGATCCTGATGGATCTATATCATCCTACGCAGGTAGCATGATATAGATAATTAAGTGTTGAAAATGGAGGTATGAAAGGGGGGGAAAAAAAAATTTTGCTACAAAGAAAACGGGAATGGCTGCCTTAGCGTAGCAGCGAAGACGCGGGCGCGAGAGATGTGTGTGTGTGTGGTGTGTGTGTGTGTGTGTGTGGAGAATCAATAAGACGGAAGGGTTTCGAAGCTGCCATGCTCACGAGATGAGATGGTGTACTCCATCCTACTCAGGAGGGAACATGATTATGGCATCTATACAATAGCTTCAGCTTTTGCAAAACAGTATGGACGGTTTCCACGATTCTGAAGGAGGATATTCTTATGCCAACAGGTTTTACAGCATAAGGGAAATGGGATGCTTGTCTTCTAAAATCTGATAGCAAGGAGACGAGTGAGATTTATATATATATATCTTATTTATCTGTTTATTATACTTGAGCGCCGTTTCCCGCATCAGCGAGGTAGCGCCAGGAAACAGACGAAGAATGGGCCCATCCACTCATATACACATACTTATACATACATATGGAGATAACGCGTTTTCGAACCGTTGAATTTTCCTTTGGTTATTCTTTCGAATATGTTGGTGCAAGTGGGGGATGCACCACCTCGCCCTCTGTCTCAACGAGGCTATGAGGAATGTA
>NC_092254.1:10335000-10347500 GCF_036320965.1 Panulirus ornatus
CGCATGCACACACACACACACACACACACACACACACACACACACACACACATACATATATATAGTCTTCCAAAAGAAGGAACAGAGGAAGGGGCCAAGTGATGGTATTTCCTTAAAGGCTTAAGTCCTCTGTTCTTAACGCTACCTCGCTAATGCGGGAAATGGCGAATAGTGTAAAAAAAACAAAAAAAACATACAACTTCGCCTACGTGTTATAACACTGCGAGGATCCTACCAGCCAAAAAGGATCCTACCTTACTCTCCTCACCGCATGAGGCGCATCCCTAAAGTTGAAGGATATCCCTAAAATGGGTTCGTAAAAGTTGAAGGATATCCCTAAAATGGGTTCGTAAAGTCACATGACAATAACTAAAAGGTCACATGACAATAACTAAAAGGTCACATGACAATAACTAAAAGGTCACATGACAATAACTAAAAGGTCACATGACAATAACTAAAAGGTCACATGACAATAACTAAAAGGTCACATGACAATAACTAAAAGGTCACATGACAATAACTAAAAGGTCACACAAACTTGTGTCGCTCATGTGGTTTGATAACATGGCAACCTATTCCAAATTTTCTTCTTTTTTTTTTTTTGGTGAAACAGGACCAATTTTCAGTATCGAGAAAATCAGTCCAAACTGCCCAATTCACGGGGACAGATATCATCATATGATACATGTCCAATGGCTCATTAATCATGCAGTTGAAATTTGACGCAGCGAGCTTTTGTATGAAGAAAATTGGGCTAATTGGAGAGACATCTGCTCTTAGCGCCAGCGGGCAACCGACTGGAGGCCGGAGTCGATTGGCACAACTGTGGAATGCGACCAATCAAGGACCATAATACCCCAACTGCCAATTTTGGTTCAAAGTGGTGCAGTAGTTTTAGTGGAACAAGAGGACCGAATTTGGTTCAAACTGGTCCAGTAGTTTTAGTGGAACAAGAGGACCAAGTTTGGTTCAAACTGGTCCAGTAGTTTCAAAAGGAACAAGAGGACCAAGTTTGGTTTAAACTGGTCCAGTAGTTTCAAAAGGAACAAGAGGACCAAGTTTGGTTCAAACTGGTCCAGTAGTTTCAAAAGGAACAAGAGGACCAAGTTTGGTTCAAACTGGTCCAGTAGTTTCAAAAGGAACAAGAGGACCAAGTTTGGTTTAAACTGGTCCAGTAGTTTCAAAAGGAACAAGAGGACCAAGTTTGGTTCAAACTGGTCCAGTAGTTTCAAAAGGAACAAGAGGACCAAGTTTGGTTTAAACTGGTCCAGTAGTTTCAAAAGGAACAAGAGGACCAAGTTTGGTTCAAACTGGTCCAGTAGTTTTAGTGGAACAAGAGAGACCAGGTTTGGTTCAAACTGACCCAGTAGTCTCAGTGGAACAAGGAGACAAAATTTGGTTCAAACTGGTCCAGTAGTTTCAGAGGAACAAAGGACCAAGTTTGGTTTAAACTGGTCCAGTAGTTTCAGTGGAACAAGAGGACCAAGTTTGGTTCAAACGGGTCCAGTAGTTTCAGTGGAAAAAGAGAGACGAAATTTGGTTCAAACTGGTCCAGCAGTTTCAGTGCAACAAGAGGACCAAGTTTGGTTTAAACTGACCCAGTAGTTTCAGAGGAACAAAGGACCAAATTTGGTTCAAACTGGTCCAGCAGTTTCAGTGCAACAAGGGGACCAAGTTTGGTTTAAACTGACCCAGTAGTTTCAGTGGAACAATAGGACCATTCCTACCAAGTTTGGTTCATATAGACCTGGTAGTTTCAGTGGAACCTAAGAACCTTTTCAAATAAGTTTGGTTCAGATTAGCACAGTGGTTTCGGAGGAACTTAAGGACCCATCGCTGCCATGTTTGGTTCAAACTAGCCAAGTTACGAATGAATGGACGGTAAGATAGTATACCCTCTGGCTAAGTGAGCTAATGATGTCTATATACAAATATTTAGAAGGATAGGTTAAGTTAGGTTAGGTTAGGTTAGGTTAGGTAGGTAGGTTATATGTGTGTATATATTTTTTTCATACTATTCGCCATTTCCCGCGTTAGCGAGGTAGGGTTAAGAACAGAGGACTGGGTCTTTGAGGGAATATCCTCACCTGGCCCCATTCCCTGTTCCTTCTCTCGGAAAAAAAAAAAAAAAAAAAAACGAGAGGGGAGGATTTCCAGCCCCCCCGCTCCCTCCCCTTTTAGTCGCCTTCTACGACACTCAGGGAATACGTGGGAAGTATTCTTTCTCCCCTATCCCCAGAGATAGGGTTTTATATATATATATATATATATATATATATATATATATATATATATATATATATATATATCGTGGGTCAATCATCCTACCATAGTTAAATACAATTTGAAATCGCACCTTCGAATCGATTCATCAATACAACAGCAACATGGCACAATGCAGATTTTCCTATGTAATTTCTTTCTCTTTTTAACGTTGAATTATTAACTCCATTTACATAAGAGACTCGTAAATAAATCTCCCCCAAAAAAATATCAAAATGTACTCGGGCACAGACATATAACCCATTTCCCGTTTTCTTTTTTTTTTTTCCATCCTTCACTTAACCTGTCTATCCGTTTGGGCAGTTTTCCTTTTTTCCCTACGAATTAACGGCATTTTTTTCTTCTCTCCCGTGTGACAGGCAAAGCCAAACGTGTCGCATATTTTAGCAGATGACTTCATCATCAGCACAGCAAAGTAATTGACAGTCGCAAGTCTCCAGGTGACCAGCGGAGACCACTCTCCAAAAAAACTTATATTGGAAAGAATTCAGGAGGGAGGTTTTGGAGAGGGAGGTTTTGGAGGGAGGGGTGGAGGGGGGGGGGGCGAGCGAGCACTTGCGCAACAACACCCTCTGAGAGAGAGAGAGAGAGAGAGAGAGAGAGAGAGAGAGAGAGAGAGAGAGAGAGAGAGAGAGAGAGAGAGAGAGAATTACATCATACACATCTCAACACCAACTTTTACAACCGTCTGGCGCGTTCCAGTCACGTATAAACTGCCCTTCCTTGTCGTATGCGATGAAGCGAGTTTCCTTTAAGTCATCGCTGAAGATGACCAATTAGGAGCGATTCGCAAGTGAACTGAAAATGGTCGCAGAATTACCACGGGAATTTTGGATACCTGATGAATATTCATATACATAAATTTTACCAGTTTGGCGAATGTAGCTTGATACTCATGGTCTTCTTAATGACCCGATTACTCAATAGACCTAAAGGCCCCCCAGAAAACGACCAGTTCAACCTAACTAACCAAAGGCGTGTGTGATGGTTCCACAACCATCTCAAACACATGAAGGAGGTGTTCAATGTAATTTTGATGGAAGGTTAAACTTTTAGACTTCGGATATTAATGGTCTTAATGACCTTCATAAACTACCTATATATATAATCAAATAGTCATCTAACCTATGAAATATATTTACTATAAGTTTGGTAAGCTGAGATGTATGGTCCAACATCAGCGGATGATACGAGTGGTAAGACGGTGGAACGAGGACGTATTGGAGACAGACAGCGTTTAAGAGGATTGAATCAAGTACTTCATTTTTAAACTCTCTAGTTCAATGGACTTCAGCGGATGATACGAGTGGTAAGACGGTGGAACGAGGACGTATTGGAGATGGAAAGCGTCTAAGAGGATTGAATCAAGTACTTCATTTTTAAACTCTCTAGTTCAATGGACTTCAGCGGATGATACGAGTGGTAAGACGGTGGAACGAGGACGTATTGGAGATAGAAAGCGTTTAAGAGGATTGAATCAAGTACTTCATTTTTAAACTCTCTAGTTCAAAGGACTTCAGCGGATGATACGAGTGGTAAGACGGTGGAACGAGGACGTATTGGAGATAGATAGCGTTTAAGAGGATTGAGTTAAGTAACTTATTTTTAACCCTTCTAGTTCAAAGGACTTTTGAAAGTGAAATACCATCACGTTCGTGGCCAAGGAGTAAACAGAGCGATCACACTTTCTCCCGAAAACCGGAAAATGCATTAGGTCTTACACATTTTTTTTTTCCTTTTTTTTACAGTAAATGAGATATCAAAGGATAATTACGTCATTAAAATGCTAATTACCTAGCACTATCGATGTTCAATATCAAAGCTAATTAACGCGCATCCAAAATAGTTCCGTAATGAGAATCAGATTAGCAAATGATAGCGAAAATATTATTTAAATTTTTTTTTTCTTCTGGAAGCAGTGCTTTATGAATAAATAAACGCACATATACATAAACTAATTTAGATTAATGTATAATCAAATTAAAATTCAATAAGGATATACTTGTACACACAAGTTTCATATATATATATATATATATATATATATATATATATATATATATATATATATATATATATATATATATATATATATATATATATATATATATATTCCTATGAGTCCACGGGGAAAATGAAACACGATAAGTTCCCAAGTGCACTTTCGTGTAATAATTACATCATCAGGGGAGACACAAGAGAGAAATATAAGTCAGTTAATATACATCGAAGAGACTTATATTTCTCTCTTGTGTCTCCCCTGATGATGTGATTATTACACGAAAGGGCACTTGGGAACTTATCGTGTTTCATTTTCCCCGAGGAATCATAGGAATATGTTGATCACGCGGATAATTGTGATCCTTTCCAATATATATATATATATATATATATATATATATATATATATATATATATATATATATATATATATATAAATATATATATATATATATATCCCCTGGGGATAGGGGATTAAGAATACTTCCCACGTATTCCCTGCGTGTCGTAGAAGGCGACTAAAAGGGGAGGGAGCGGGGGGCTGGAAATCCTCCCCTCTCGTTTTTTTTTTTTAAATTTTCCAAAAGAAGGAACAGAGGGGGCCAGTTGAGGATATTCCAAAAAAGGTCCAGTCCTCTGTTCTTAGCGCTACCTCGCTAACGCGGGAAATGGCGAATAGTTGAAAAGAAAAAAAGATATATATATATATATATATATATATATATATATATATATATATAGAGAGAGAGAGAGAGAGAGAGAGAGAGAGAGAGAGAGATAGAGAGAGAGAGAGAGAGAGAGAGAGAGAGAGAGAGAGAGAGAGAGAGAGAGAGAGAGAGAGAGAGAGAGAGAGAGGAGCAATGGCCGAAATTTTTTCACACATCTAATCTTTCGCTGGGAAGTCTAACCTGAACCTCCTATCCACAACCAAACCCTCAAAGACCACACATCCCCTCCCTGCTTCACATGCCCTGGTTTTGCCCACTGACGGTACGTCGTCGTCGTCGCCCCCCACATACCACATCGATCGAAATTACTTTTTCTTCAGTGCACGCCTCTCACCCTTTTCTAATAGAAATAAATGAGATCTGCCATAGGTGGGTTCTCATACAAAGTGAGAGTGTAAAGTGGTCTTAGAACAACTTCGAACGCCTGAAGGAAGGAGTTCGAAATGACTCCTTCAGCAATGGCACCTTGACGCGTTCATATCGTCCCCTTTCCGACACCTCCTAGCGGTAGAAACGCCTGAAGTCCAAATCAACCAACCAAAAATCTAAGACTGAAAATTGAAAACATTCTCTTTTTCCCCCCCTCACCCTTACCCTCTTATCTGTTATCACCATTATGGTACGTATGTGTACCAAACTCTTTATCTCTCTTACCCTTATCTGTTATTACCATTGGGGTACGTCTGTATCTACCTGTTCACCTGTTCACCCTCTCTTACCTGGGCCAAGAATGACAGGATGCAACCCTTCCGGTCGTGGTGATGGTGGCACCCCACCTTACACAAAAACCATCAAATGACCCATTTCCTCCTCCCTTCCTCTATCCCAATGAGGGTCAAGGGTTAAAAAAAAAGGAAAAAAAAGAGACACCATATCATTAATGACGAAAAATACATCGGATGGTGATTCAGGTCATTTTAGAAACCATCCTCCCCCCTAAATCACCTCCACCCCCTTCACTCACCCCACCCACCCACACCCTCTCCCCCTCCAACCAAAAAAGGGATCATCATTTTTAAACTTCATCCACACACACACACACACACACCCTCCCACCCTCCCTCAACACCCTCCCACCACACACCCCCTTACCCACCCTGTGGTAATCAGGTATAATAATCAGCCTCATTACCAAATTGGAATTGTACCGCCCTGTAATTAGTGATTATAAATAACGCGTTGCTGTACGCTACAGTGACGTCCTCCAAGGGGCTCTTACGCGAGACACCTTGAAGAAAGTGTAACACGAGAGTATGATAAAGTTGCCAGAGTTGTGAGGGAGGGAGGAGGGCAGATCCGCCGGATACGACTTCGATGCGAAGTAAGGAGGGTAATTAGCTCCGGGAGTAATTACCTCTTTGGGGACGACGCTATACTAACCCCCCCCCCCATCCCCCCAACTCGAGCACGAATTTAGGACCCTTGAGTACGACAATGTGGTGGCCCTTGAGCACGATGGTTAGCAACCCCTTGAACACGACGAAGTTAGGACCCATGTGTACGACAATGTGGCCCTTGAACACGATGGTAGGACCCCTTGAACACGAAGGTAGGACCCTTGAGCACGAAGTTAGGACCCTTGAACACGAAGTTAGGACCCTTGAGCACGAAGTTAGGACCCTTGAACACGAAGTTAGGACCCTTGAACAAGAAGTTAGGACCCTTGAACACGAAGTTAGGACCCTTGAGTACGACAATATGACCCTTGAGTACGATGGTAGGACCCCTTGAACACGAAGTTAGGACCATTGAACACGAAGTTAGGACCCTTGAACAAGAAGTTAGGACCCTTGAACACGAAGTTAGGACCCTGGAGTAAGACAATGTGGCCCTTGAGTACGATGGTAGGACTCCTTGAACACGAAATTAGGACCCTTGAACACGAAGTTAGGACCCTTGAGTACGACAATGTGGCCCTTGAGTACGATGGTAGGACTCCTTGAACACGAAGTTAGGACCCTTGAACAAGAAGTTAGGACCCTTGAACACGAAGTTAGGACCCTTGAGTACGACAATATGACCCTTGAGTACGATGGTAGGACCCCTTGAACACGAAGTTAGGACCCTTGAACACGAAGTTAGGACCCTTGAACACGAAGTTAGGACCCTTGAACACGAAGTTAGGACCCTTGAACACGAAGTTAGGACCCTTGAACACGAAGTTAGGACCCTTGAACACGAAGTTAGGACCCTTGAACACGAAGTTAGGACCCTTGAGTACGACAATATGGCCCTTGAGTACGATGGTAGGACCCCTTGAACACGAAGTTAGGACCCTTGAACACGAAGTTAGGACCATTGAACACGAAGTTAGGACCCTTGAACACGAAGTTAGGACCCTTGAACACGAAGTTAGGACCCTTGAACACGAAGTTAGGACCCTTGAACACGAAGTTAGGACCCTTGAACACGAAGTTAGGACCCTTGAACACGAAGTTAGGACCCTTGAACACGAAGTTAGGACCCTTGAACACGAAGTTAGGACCCTTGAACACGAAGTTAGGACCCTTGAACACGAAGTTAGGACCCTTGAACACGAAGTTAGGACCCTTGAACACGAAGTTAGGACCCTTGAACACGAAGTTAGGACCCTTGAACACGAAGTTAGGACCCTTGAACACGAAGTTAGGACCCTTGAACACGAAGTTAGGACCCTGGAGTAAGACAATGTGGCCCTTAAGATCGAGGGGAGGCAAGACACGTGATCACGCATGACAGTACAACACCTGGGTCAGCTGGTCTGGCCTTCGAACTAACGCTCAAGGGTTAGGTCAAAGTCTACCTCTTCCTGGTCGTTTGACTAAAGAGTCGTTCCGTCGTCCTCAAGGGGTCGCCTCCTCGTGCATGTGGGGGTCGTGTTGGGCCCCTGTGTCCCGAATGACTTAGGTCAAGGGCCCTAACGACTCTTGTAACGGCGCGATTGGCATTGCTGACTATGAGTTCACGCAGAGGTTTGCCCGGGTTCGAGTCCTGGGCGTGAGGAATCGGCTCACAGTCAACCCAGCTCTTCATCTTCCACTGGTTGATGGGTTGGGTATCTGGTTTACGGTAGGGGGGCTCCTGCCTCTCTATCTCGTGAATAAGAATGTAGGACACTTGTCTCAGTCCTCCTCCAGCAGATAACGTCGTCATAGACCATCAGGTCTATGGTTATCTGGCTCTCCCATAACACTCCCATACACACACAGACCATCCGGTCTTATATCGTCTGGTCTCAACACTTACACAGACCATCAGGACTTCTGTTCTGCTTTTCCTTGTATTCTTATGCATACAGACCATCAGGTCTTCTGTCATCTAACTTTCCCTTCGACTCATATGTACACAGACCATCAGGTCTTCTGTTATCTGACTTTCCCTTCGACTTACATGTACACAGACCATTAGGTCTTCTGTCATCTAACTTTCCCTTCGACTCACATGTACACAGACCATCAGGTCTTCTGTTATCTAACTTTCCCTTCGACTCACATGTACACAGACCATCAGGTCTTCTGTTAACTGACTTCCCCATACAATCATGTACTTTCCACTTCCCCTCCTCTTCCCTCTGAGGTTAAGGCGACTCTAGCCCAAGCCTTAACTTCAGTGGAAAAACAAGAAGCTGATAGCAATGCAAAACGTCTGCGGTGGCAACGTAGATCGATGAGCGACTAAAATAGACCCGTGAAGAAGGTCTGTTCCACACGGTGGGCGCGCCTCTCGTCCCTGGCGAACAGACTGGCGAACGATGATTTCTCTCTGGACGCCCCTGAGAAATGGCACCTGTGCGCGTACGTACGATAAGGGAGTGATGGACGCGCATGAACATATAGACAGGATGAGATGGATGGATAGATAGATAGACAGATAGATAGATAGATAGGTAGGTAGATAGATAGATAGACAGAAAGACAGATAGATAAATAGATAAATATATAGATAGATAAATAGATGGATAGATAGAGTGATGGATAGATAAATGAACAGACAGATAGACAGATAGATAGACAGACAGATAGATAGATAGATAGATGGATAGACAGATGAACAGACAGAGAGAGAGAGAGAGAGAGAGAGAGAGAGAGAGAGAGAGAGAGAGAGAGAGAGAGAGAGAGAGAGAGAGAGAGAGAGAGAGAGAGAGAGGATGGGGAGGGGATGGGCAGTCTCTCCTCTGGTGCAGAGCGCAGCGGTTCGAGTCGGGTGGACATGAGGACGAACTTCAGAGTGTAATTAGCAATTCCAGGACGGCCTGCGAGACAGCGGGACTGGTAAGTGGGTATTCATCCTGGACAAGCATGTGCGACGCTGCCTCTGTGTGTGTGTGTGTGTGTGTGTGTGTGTGTGTGTGTGTGTGTCTCAGATCGTCCTGGGGTTCGGACGGTCTACGGGCATAGGCGAGAAGGTCTTAGGGGGGGCTCTGCCGTCCCTAGTCCATCCTTGGGTTCGAATGGAAAGCTCAGAGAGGCGTTGGATCAGACGGTGGGGAGGAGGTGGTGTGGTGGAGGGAGGGAGGAGGTGGTGTGGGGAGGGAGGAGGTGTAGGAAGGGAGGTGAGGTGGGGTGGGGAGGGAGGAAGGTTGTGTGGGGAGAGAGGAAGGTGATGTGGGGAGGGAGGAGGTGGTGTGGGGAGGGAGGGAGGAGGTGTGGGGAGGGATGAAGGTTGTGTGGGGAGGGATGAAGGTGGTGTGGGGAGGGAGGGAGGTGGGGAGGGAGGAAGGAGGTGGTGTGGGGAGGGAGGGAGGTGGTGTGGGGAGGGAGGAAGGTGGTGTGGGGAGGGAGGAAGGTGGTGTGGGGAGGAAGGAGGTATAGGGAGGGAGGAGGTGGTGTGGGGTGGGAGGTGGGGTTTAAGGGAGAAAGGGGTCGTTGAGATATGGGGAAATAGGTCAAGGGTGGAGGAATGAGAGGATTCTAGGCAAGGGGAGAGGTGAGAGTAAAGGGGATGGGAGAGGAAAAATGGGAGGGTCGAGCAAGGGGATGGTAGGGGCAAATAGGAAATAAGAGGGAGGGGAAAGCAAAGGGAAAGTAGAACAAAGGGGAGAGTATAGTGGGGAGAGGGTGGAACAGAGGGAAAGTAAAGGTAACGCATGGTAGCACATGGGGAGGCAAAACATTAAGGTAAGGCCCAAGAAGGTAACTAAGGTTAGTCGGAGAACTGGGGTAAGTGGAAGGTAAGAGTAAGGTTAGGTAGGAAGTCCACGTTGTAAGGGAGGGTGAAGGTAACAGGGTCATTGTAAGGCAAGGGTGAGAGCAACAGCCTTGGTGTAAGGTAAGGGCAAAGGATCAGGGTGTTCGTGTAAGGTAAGGGTGACGATGGTTAGGTAAGAATGAGGTGAGGGGGAAGCCATTGTTAAGTAAGCATAACAGCTAGTTAACAGTGATAGGTAAGGGTGAAGATATGGGGAGGAAAGGGTAAGTGTAAGGCAAATATAAGGGTAAGAATTCAATCTAAGACATAGGGAAGAGGAGCAAGATCGGTCTGAGGTATGAGTGAGGGTAAGGCAAGGTAAAAAAAAAGGATAGGTTAAGGCAGCGACGAGCAGGAAGATAGTGTAAGGTAAGGGAGATGGGTGAATAAAAGTAAGGTAAGGGAGATGGGTGAATAAAAGTAAGGTAAGGGAGATGGGTGAATAAAAGTAAGGTAAGGGAGATGGGTGAATAAAAGTAAGGTAAGGGAGATGGGTGAACAAAGGTAAGGTAAGGAAGATGGGTGAACAAAGGTAAGGTAAGGAAGATGGGTAAACAAAGATAAGGTAAGGGAGATGGGTGAACAAAGGTAAGGTAAGGAAGATGGGTAAACAAAGGTAAGGTAAGGAAGATGGGTAAACAAAGATAAGGTAAGGGAGATGGGTAAACAAAGGTAAGGTAAGGGAGATGGGTAAACAAAGGCGAAATACTGAGCTAATAGAGAAGGTGTTTAGGAGGCGCAACACAGAGAGCAACCCTTAAATGCCAAAACTGGGCCAAAAGGAGAGAAGAGTAAGGGGTGACTTGAACACAAGTTTCTCAACCAGTTCGACAATGTAGAAAACAAACAGCTCTCTACAGCAAACAAGCAAATAAACAAACAAAAAAATTGCAAGGACAGAACAACCAGAGGCCATGGCATGAAATTCAGCAGGAAGCTTGTCTGAAAAGATTTCATGAAGTCCACTTATGAAAGCGCTGAAAAAAAAAAATTATTTGAGGACTGACGGAATCAGCTCAAGTGACGGTGGTGTGTTGTACCCAGCTGACGGGTATGTAGGAGGAGGAGGAGGAGGAGGAGGAGGAGGAGGAGAAGAAGAAGAAGAAGAAGAAGAAGAAGAAGAAGAAGAAGAAGAAGAAGAAGAAGAAGAAGAAAGGGTATGCAGAAGAAGAAGAAGAAGAAAGGGTAGGCAGAAGAAGAAGAAGAAAGGGTAGGCAGAAGAAGAAGAAGAAAGGGTAGGCAGAAGAAGAAGAAGAAGAAGAAGAAGAAGAAGAAGAAGAAGAAGAAAGGGTAGGCAGAAGAAGAAGAAGAAGAAGAAGAAGAAGAAGAAGAAGAAGAAGAAGAAGAAGAAGAAGGAGAAGAAGAAGAAGAAGAAGAAAGGGTATGCAAAAGAAGAAGAAGAAGAAGAGTATGCAGAAGAAGAAGAGAAGAAGAAGAAGAAGGGTTTAATTACGAAGTTGTGTGACGATGGGTTGAGAATGCTCAGGAGGTGGAAGACCCAGAGAGAGTGTGAGAAAGAGAACTACTGCTCCCTCACCCTTCCCTCACCCCAGTACTGTGCAAATAGGTAATTACACACACACACACACACACACACACACACACACACACACACACATGCCACTCTCTCTGAGCCTCTCTCTCTCTCTCTCTCTCATATCTCTCTCTCACTCTCTCTCTCTCTCCTCTCATATTCTCTCTCACACTCTCTCACTCTCCCTGTCCCACCGTCCTCTCTCTCTCTCTCTCTCTCTCTCTCTCTCTCTCTCTCTCCCGCGGGCTGTGGAACACACTCCCTCTACAGGTGGGTTCGGCAGATCACGCGACTGTGAGCGGGGCGGGGGCGGGGCGGGGCTGGGCGGGTGGGGGCGGGGCGGGGCGGAGGGTGGTCTGGTATATGAGTGTTTGCTCAGAGTTCATCAGCCGGCGGCCTGAGCAAACTATGGCCCTAGCCAGCCGTGGGGGAGGAGGAGGAGGAGGAGGAGGAGGAGGAGGAGGAGGAGGAGGAGGAGGAGGACGACGACGACGACGACGACGAGGAGGGAAGGGGTACAAGGAGAGGAGGAGGAGGAGGAAGGGAGAGGAGGAGGAGGAGGGAAGGAAGACAAGGAGAGAAGGAGGAGGAGGAGGAGGAGGAGGGAAGGAGGACAAGAAGAGGAGGAGGAGGAGGGGAGAGGAGGAGGACGAGGAGGGAAGGGGTACAAGGAGAGGAGGAGGAGGAGGGAATGGGCAAAGGAAGTGGGGAGAGGGTGGGGAAAGGAGGTATGGAGAGAGAGAGAGAGAGAGAGAGAGAGAGAGAGAGAGAGAGAGAGAGAGAGA
>NC_092254.1:10350000-10382500 GCF_036320965.1 Panulirus ornatus
ATCCTGGAAACAGAAATATAAAAAAAATCTAAATTTTATGGTTAGAGATTCTTGATATCATTCCTGGAAACAGAAATATTAAAAAAAATCTAAATTTTATGGTTAAAAATTCTTGATATCAATCCTGGAAACAGAAATATCCAAAAAAATTTAAATTTTATGGTTAAAAATTCTTGATATCAATCCTGGAAACAGAAATATTTAAAAAAATATCTAAATTTTATGGTTAAAATTTTTTTATATCAATCCTGGAAACAGAAATATTTAAAAAAAAATCTAAATTTTATGGTTAAAAATTCTTGATATCAATCCTTTAAACAGAAATATCCTAAAAAAAAATCTAAATTCTGTGGTTAAAAATTCTTGATATTCTCTGTACATTCGGAATAGGGAGACAAAAGAAAGAAAGAAAGAAAGAAAAATTGGCGAAAGGAAGAAAAATTGGCGAAAGAAAGAAAAATTGGCGAAAGGAAGAAAAATTGGCAAATTTGTTACCGGGAATTTTTATCAGTACTTCTCTCCCGTCGCTCGTCTTTCAGCTAACTGGGGTTACTTCTCTCCCGTCGCTCGTCTTTCAGCTAACTGGGGTTACTTCTCTCCCGTCGCTCGTCTTTCAGCTAACTGGGGTTACTTCTCTCCCGTCGCTCGTCTTTCAGCTAACTGGGGTTACTTCTTTTCCGTCGCTCAGCTAACTGGGGTCGCACTCACAACCACCATACATCGTCAGGGGTACGTGCGCCTCGCTCTCTCTCGCCGTGCACCCAAACCCCCTTCGTGCTTATTCCCGTCACGAAAAAAAAAAACATCACAGATGGCGTTTAAATAGTGAAACACGATAGGGACTTATGGACATACTCCAGACGTTCCTTTTAAAGATAATGGCGTTTAAACCGTCATTTAAATTTTTTTGATAATGGCGTTTAAACCGTCATTTAAATACCTTTTTTGATAATGGCGTTTAAACCGTCATTTAAACACCTTTTTTTTAATAATGGCGTTTAAATGGTCATTTATAAACGCTAGGAACCTATGGCCATACTCCAGACGTTCTTTTTTGAATAATGGCGTTTAAGCCGTCATTTAAGTGCCTTTTTTTCCATAATGGCGTTTAAGCCGTCATTTAAACACGTTCTTTTAATAATGGCGTTTAAATAGTCATTTATAAACACTGGGAGCTATGGCCATACTCCAGACGTTCCTTTTAAAATAATGGCGTTTAAATAGTTATTTAAACACGCTAGGAACCAATACCACATCCCAAAAGTTCCCTTTTTTGTTAATAATGCCACTCATGTTCTTTTACATGATTCATAACTTTATCATAACACCTTTCAGTGTCCGTCCTCTTCCAGTGATATTTCCAGCTTCGAGAACTGGGTCTTGGCAAGCTCCAACCATCCAGTAACTAGTGACCCGTGTCATATTGACCACAACCACGACCTGATAACTAGTGACCCTGTGTCATATTGACCACAACCACGACTGCATAACTAGTGACCCTGTGTCATATTGACCACAACCACGACTGGATAACTAGTGACCCTGTGTCATATTGACCACAACCACGACCTGATAACTAGTGACCCTGTGTCATATTGACCACAACCACGACTGCATAACTAGTGACCCTGTGTCATATTGACCACAACCACGACCTGATAACTAGTGACCCTGTGTCATATTGACCACAACCACGACTGGATAACTAGTGACCCTGTGTCATATTGACCACAACCACGACTGCATAACTAGTGACCCTGTGTCATATTGACCACAACCACGACTGGATAACTAGTGACCCTGTGTCATATTGACCACAACCACGACTGGATAACTAGTGACCCTGTGTCATATTGACCACAACCACGACTGGATAACTAGTGACCCTGTGTCATATTGACCACAACCACGACTGGATAACTAGTGACCCTGTGTCATATTGACCACAACCACGACTGCATAACTAGTGACCCTGTGTCATATTGACCACAACACTACTCACAACCACGACTGCATAACTAGTGACCCTGTGTCATATTGACCACAACCACGGCCTGATAACTAGTGACCCTGTGTCATATTGACCACAACACTACTCACAACCACGACTGCATAACTAGTGACCCTGTGTCATATTGACCACAACCACGACCTGATAACTAGTGACCCTGTGTCATATTGACCACAACACTACTCACAACCACGACTGCATAACTAGTGACCCTGTGTCATATTGACCACAAGAGAGAGAGAGAGAGAGAGAGAGAGAGAGAGAGAGAGAGAGAGAGAGAGAGAGAGAGAGAGAGAGAGAGAGAGATGAGGGAAAAAAAACAAAAAAGAAATATTTGAAGTCACACATCATCAAAAAAAAGAAAAAAGAAATAAAAAGAAAAAGAAAAGAAACCTATTCTTATTAAACCTTATTTGCATATTAGATTAATCCACAGTGTTCGTAATGAATAACTTGAGCCAAACTCGTTAATGCCTCTCCACACACACACACACACACACACACACACACACAAACAAAACACACTGTTTACTGAAATAATCCACGCGTTTGGAATACCGAAGTCAGCTCCCAGCTGGCGTGTACAGCGGTGTGAAGAACCACGACACACGAAGGTGGGGGGAAGGGGAAAGGGGAAGGGAAGGGGAAAACGAGGGTACAGTCATGACGTCAGAATGGGTGAGAGGGGGAGAGAGAGGGGAGAGGGAGACTTATCTGCCTGTGGCGTCATGACTTTTCTACCTGTTACGTCATCGGTGGACGGACCTGGATGGTCGTGTGTGTGTGTGTGTGTGTGTGTGTGTGTGTGTGTGTGTGTGTGTGTGTGTGTGAGAGCTGCTGTGATGTCATGTCGCTTGCAACTTTCCCCCCCCCCAACCCCATCTCCAACAATACCTCCAACATTGCCAACAACAGCGTACTACAACACCCCACTGCAACACCACTTAATTCTGATCTCCTCTTCTCCAACAACAGTCATCTCTCCACCAACAGCAACACCCCCTCCCTCTCTCTTTATCACCAACACTACTCTATCCAGGTCCTCTCCAACAACAGTGACTCGTCGAAATACCTCCAACAACAACAACGAAAAGCAGCGTCCCCCTTCCACACAACCTTCCTCCAACAACAACAACCAAAAACAACGTCCCCCTTCCACAACCTAACTCCAACAACAACAAGAGCGTCCCTCCCTCCACCAACACAACCACTATACCTCCAACAACAAGAAGAGCGTCCCTCCCTCCACTAACACCACCACTATACCTCCAACAACAACAAGAGCGTCCCTCCCTCCACCAACACAACCTCTATACCTCCAACAACAAGAAGAGCGTCCCTCCCTCCACCAACACCACCTCTATACCTCCTCCACCAACACCACCTCTATACCTCCAACAACACCACCTCTATACCTCCAACAACAACAAGAGCGTCCCTCCCTCCTCCACCAACACCACCTCTATACCTCCTCCACCAACACCACCTCTATACCTCCAACAACACCACCTCTATACCTCCAACAATAACAAGAGCGTCCCTTCCTCCTCCAACAACAACACCACCATACCTCCAACAACACCACCTCTATACCTCCAACAACAAGAAGAGCGTCCCTCCCTCCACCAACACCACCTCTATACCTCCTCCACCAACACCACCTCTATACCTCCAACAACACCACCTCTATACCTCCAACAACAACAAGAGCGTCCCTTCCTCCAACAACAACACCACCACCATACCTCCAACAACAGCAGCAGCTGTTGTTGTAGACCGGCTAATTATTCACTGAGCCGTGTTGACGATCGTCCCCCCGCGACAGCTGCCTTGGCGTTCAAGTCGTCACAGTAGCCGGTATGCAAATGAGGACATCAGCAGTTGAAGTCGTCGTCGTGATGGCCCCTCCTTCCCCCCTACCGTAGGTCAAACGAGGTAACTGCCAGTTACGGCCGCCTTAATGGTGATGGCGTCACTCGCATCCTCTCCAAATTTCAGGAACCAGCTGAGTACACGAGGATCGACGAGGTGTGTGTGTGTGTGTGTGTGCCTGGGGGTCAGGGGTTACGAGGTGTGTGTGTGTGTGTGTGTGTGTGTGTGTGTGTGCCTGGGGGGTCAGGGGTTACGACCAGGGACGTAAAGGATTACGCTTTCCAAAGGTACGACAGTCCAGTCCAGTCCAGTCCAGTCCAGGCCAGTACAGTCCAGTCCAGTCTAGTCCAGTCCAGTCCAGTCCAGTCCTGAGGCACGTCTTCACAGGTGCCTACATCGGCCTATGTTTAATTTGCCGGAGTCCTATTTGGGGAGGTAGGACGGCCTAGGAAGGCCTGAGGGTACAAAATAAAGTGGGATGATACAGGAATGGGGATTGTAATGACAGACTTTGGGACGTGTGTGTGTGGGGTGGGAGTGTGTGTACTTTGGGACGTGTGTGTGTGGGGTGGGAGTGTGTGTACTTTGGGACGTGTGTGTGTGGGGTGGGAGTGTGTGTACTTTGGAACGTGTGTGTGGGGGGGGGGAGTGTGTACTTTGGGACGTGTGTGTGTGTGGGTGGGAGTGTGTGTACTTTGGGACGTGTGTGTGTGGTGGAGTGTGTGTACTTTGGGACGTGTGTGTGTGGGGGGGGGGGTGAGTGTGTACTTTGGGACGTGTGTGAGGGGGGGGAGTGTGTACTTTGGGACGTGTGTGAGGGGGAGTGTGTGTACTTTGGGACGTGTGTGTGAGGGGAGTGGGGCGTGTACTTTGGGACGTGGGAGAAAGGGGGAGGGGTGGGAGGGAGTGTTTACGAGTTTAGGATATACAACTATGAGGGACTACATTCCTTGGCAGGATGGTTATATATATATATATATATATATATATATATATATATATATATATATATATATACACGAGCAAAGTGCATAGCCCCATGTCCTAGCGGTAGCATTCCCGCCTGTGGCACGGGGGTCCTGGGTTCGATCCTGGCAGTTGGAGGTTTGTATGATATATATATATATATATATATATATATATATATATATATATATATATATACATATGGGGGGTGTTAGGGTAGAGAGAGTGAGTTTTGGGGAGACAAAGGCATACGAGGTTTCATCCTGGGGTGTGAGAGGCACAAGTCTGGGGTGTGGAGGAGAGCTCCCCACCCCAGCTCTTCCCTTCCTCCCTTGGAGAACACGACGTGTTTAGCACATCATGTAAATGGCCACCGATGAGCACCCGTCCCCCCCATTTTTAGTCCATCAGGCTCGCTCGACGTGTGTGTGTGTGTGTGTGTGTGTGTGTGTGTGTGTGTGTGTGTGTGTGTGTGTGTGTGCTCAGCAAATGTCCTCTCCATTAATACTCCCCTCCCACCACCACCAACCTGCCTGTCTA
Organism: Panulirus ornatus; assembly: GCF_036320965.1. Lineage (NCBI taxonomy): Eukaryota > Metazoa > Arthropoda > Malacostraca > Decapoda > Palinuridae > Panulirus > Panulirus ornatus. The sequence continues at coordinate 10,355,390 of NC_092254.1, forward strand.
GATCCACTCCCTTCCCCTCCCTTCCTCCCTTCCCTTCATGCTCCTCCGACGCGACACAAGCAGAGAGGAGGAGAGAAGAAAATATAAAAAAATAATAGAGAAAATGGATGATGAGTTGGTCCATCAACGAGTTGTGCCATCAAATAGGAATGCAGTTCCGGGAGAGAGAGAGTAGAGAGAGAGTAGAGAGAGAGAGAGAGAGAGAGAGAGAGAGAGAGAGAGAGAGAGAGAGAGAGAGAGAGAGAGAGAGAGAGAGAGAGAGAGAGAGAGAGCCTCAGCACCACGTCGTTCCCCCTATAGGCCACTATGACGTAAATTGCCCAATCCAGTCATTTCCCCTCCCCCTAATCAATTTCTACTAATCCTGTACTATCATGTGAGCCATTCAATCACCAGTCACCAGCCTCAATCCCTTCTAATTACTACCATAACCTCTTGCCACAACCTTCTCAACTGGATGTAATTTCTCTCACTCCATTTCCTTAGGGAGATCTTAGTCCAAAATGTACTTCACTGTGATACGTTCACGAGTACACTTAGATGGTTACTTTGTACTTGTACTTGTACAGTTCCTCTCTGGTTCTCTAAGGTTAAAGCTATAACTTACACTCAAGCAGTGTTCCAATTTAAGACCACAGATGTGGAGTGGTGCACTTAATGTTTTCTTTTTTTTCTTCTTTTTCTTAACACCTAATTCCCTTTCCCCAGCTTGAGCGAGATAGGGTGAAGAAGTATACAGACCTCATTTCCAAAACATCCACTCTTTAGCTCTCATGCATAATGCAGCGCAACCACCGCCCGCCGGACCCCAGTCAAGACCTAGGGACCATTTCCATAATCTATCTGCATTGGTTATGTCGTCCACCTCTCCTCCTCCTCCCGCCCCGGATATACCACGTCCATCCATTTCATTCTATCCAATGGACGCCTCTCTCGTCCTTCTAAAACTTCAGACCACCCATGTATCACATCGTTCATTCTAGCCAATAAACGCTTCACGTCACTCTGAATGTTGAGCCCACGGACGGCAACGTCGCCCCGTGTATACCACACCGATCCGGTTCGTTCTATCCCACGCATGTCATTCACCCTCCTGAATAGTCAGCCCACTGACGCCATCTCGTTTCGCCATACGCTATCTCAGATCAATAAAACGACCTTTAGCGTTTATACTTCAACGAAAGAGCTTCTACTACGAACACATCCCCCGACTTTGTCTTGTCAACGAGCAAACAGGTAGTTGTACAAATGGTCGATTAGACTCTGAGAATTAGGGCATCGGAAATAAGTCGTTTGGTACAATAGGTAATTAAAAACCATAAATGGAATTTTCGCTAATAAACTTTACCGATTTGTCGTCCCTGCATAACTAAACTTTCCGATATATCGGCACGACACGACCCACATGCTTAGTCTATTGATATCATGTCCGATTTTTTCTTTTTTTTTTAGTAATTTGGGGACATAATGACCAATTCGGTGATCTACGGAGACCTAAGTCTCCGATGTGTTGCCATTGTAGGACCAAATCATGAAAATCGGTGATATCGGAAAACCTCACTATCAGATATGCTGTTACGACGAGACCAATTTGTCCGATCCGTTGATATCGGCAATAACCTAACCGTCCGATATATCATCACAGGAACCAAAAGTATCGGCATCGTTGATATCGGAACACCGATAGGAGAGAATGACCCAGGATGTGATTCGCGGGCAGTGTGATCCAGAGTCCCCCGATGCTCCGATATCAAGGTATCGGCAGACTTATCCATCACATCTGATGATATCGGTGGTTAAATTTCCATACACTGTGGTATTAGGTGATCTAGCTGTCACACACACAATATATATATATATATATATATATATATATATATATATATATATATATATATATATATATATATATATATACTATCATTATTATTATCATTTTGCTTTGTCGCTGTCTCCCGCGTTAGCGAGGTAGCGCAAGGAAACAGACGAAAGAATGGCCCAACCCACCCACATACACATGTATATACATACACGTCCACACACGCAAATATACATACCTATACATTTTAATGTACACATATATATATATACACACACAGACATATACATATATACACATGTACATAATTCATACTGTCTGCCTTTATTTATTCCCATATATATATATATATATATATATATATATATATATATATATAAGATGGTAGCAAGAAAGAGAAATATCACGAGAAGTGGAAAGGAACAATAAAAACAACAAGACATTGAAGGAAATGAGGGGAAATTAATACCGAGGGGAAAATAAGGGGAGATAATTCTAAGGGAGAAAATGAGGGGAAAATAATACCGAGGGAAAATGAAGGAAAATACTGCTAAGGGGAAAAAATGAGGGGAAACAATGCTTAGAGGAAAAATGAACGGAAAACAATACCGAGGGTAAAAATGAGGGGAAATAAAGGCGAGGGGAAAAATAAGAGAAAATAATACCGAGGGGAAAAGTGAGGGGGAAATATTAACGAGGGTAAAAATGAGGGAAAATAACACCGAGGGGAAAAAATAATGCTTTGGGATCGCTCTTCGTCGTCCTGTTGAGGGATAGAAAAAAAAGAGAGAAAAGGATTAGAGAGAGAGAGAGAGAGAGAGAGAGAGAGAGAGAGAGAGAGAGAGAGAGAGAGAGAGAGAGAGAGAGAGAGGAATAAAAAAAGGTGTGAAATAAGAGAGACCGGCCATTACTTCACCAACGACAATATAAACGCCACCCTAATGCAAACGGTATGCAAATTAGGTCGTTCGCTCGGGCCGGGGGGGTGGGGTTGGTGTGAGTGGATGAGGGGGTGAGGGGAAATCCATAAAACTTGTTGTCTGTTGTGCGAGAGCCCATGAGAGATGAGGGGGGTAGATAGACAGATAGATAGATAGATAGATAAATAGATGGATAGATAGATATCAGATAGATAGATAGATAGATAGATAGATAGATAGATAGATAGATAGATAGATAGATAGATAGATAGATAGATAGATAGATAGATAGATAGATAGATAGATAGATAGATAGATAGATAGATAGATAGATAGATAGATAGATAGATAGATAGATAGATAGATAGATAGATAGATAGATAGATAGATAGATAGATAGATAGATAGATAGATAGATAGATAGATAGATAGATAGATAGATAGATAGATAGATAGATAGATAGATAGATAGATAGATAGATAGATAGATAGATAGATAGATAGATAGATAGATAGATAGATAGATAGATAGATAGATAGATAGATAGATAGATAGATAGATAGATAGATAGATAGATAGATAGATAGATAGATAGATAGATAGATAGATAGATAGATAGATAGATAGATAGATAGATAGATAGATAGATAGATAGATAGATAGATAGATAGATAGATAGATAGATAGATAGATAGATAGATAGATAGATAGATAGATAGATAGATAGATAGATAGATAGATAGATAGATAGATAGATAGATAGATAGATAGATAGATAGATAGATAGATAGATAGATAGATAGATAGATAGATAGATAGATAGATAGATAGATAGATAGATAGATAGATAGATAGATAGATAGATAGATAGATAGATAGATAGATAGATAGATAGATAGATAGATAGATAGATAGATAGATAGATAGATAGATAGATAGATAGATAGATAGATAGATAGATAGATAGATAGATAGATAGATAGATAGATAGATAGATAGATAGATAGATAGATAGATAGATAGATAGATAGATAGATAGATAGATAGATAGATAGATAGATAGATAGATAGATAGATAGATAGATAGATAGATAGATAGATAGATAGATAGATAGATAGATAGATAGATAGATAGATAGATAGATAGATAGATAGATAGATAGATAGATAGATAGATAGATAGATAGATAGATAGATAGATAGATAGATAGATAGATAGATAGATAGATAGATAGATAGATAGATAGATAGATAGATAGATAGATAGATAGATAGATAGATAGATAGATAGATAGATAGATAGATAGATAGATAGATAGATAGATAGATAGATAGATAGATAGATAGATAGATAGATAGATAGATAGATAGATAGATAGATAGATAGATAGATAGATAGATAGATAGATAGATAGATAGATAGATAGATAGATAGATAGATAGATAGATAGATAGATAGATAGATAGATAGATAGATAGATAGATAGATAGATAGATAGATAGATAGATAGATAGATAGATAGATAGATAGATAGATAGATAGATAGATAGATAGATAGATAGATAGATAGATAGATAGATAGATAGATAGATAGATAGATAGATAGATAGATAGATAGATAGATAGATAGATAGATAGATAGATAGATAGATAGATAGATAGATAGATAGATAGATAGATAGATAGATAGATAGATAGATAGATAGATAGATAGATAGATAGATAGATAGATAGATAGATAGATAGATAGATAGATAGATAGATAGATAGATAGATAGATAGATAGATAGATAGATAGATAGATAGATAGATAGATAGATAGATAGATAGATAGATAGATAGATAGATAGATAGATAGATAGATAGATAGATAGATAGATAGATAGATAGATAGATAGATAGATAGATAGATAGATAGATAGATAGATAGATAGATAGATAGATAGATAGATAGATAGATAGATAGATAGATAGATAGATAGATAGATAGATAGATAGATAGATAGATAGATAGATAGATAGATAGATAGATAGATAGATAGATAGATAGATAGATAGATAGATAGATAGATAGATAGATAGATAGATAGATAGATAGATAGATAGATAGATAGATAGATAGATAGATAGATAGATAGATAGATAGATAGATAGATAGATAGATAGATAGATAGATAGATAGATAGATAGATAGATAGATAGATAGATAGATAGATAGATAGATAGATAGATAGATAGATAGATAGATAGATAGATAGATAGATAGATAGATAGATAGATAGATAGATAGATAGATAGATAGATAGATAGATAGATAGATAGATAGATAGATAGATAGATAGATAGATAGATAGATAGATAGATAGATAGATAGATAGATAGATAGATAGATAGATAGATAGATAGATAGATAGATAGATAGATAGATAGATAGATAGATAGATAGATAGATAGATAGATAGATAGATAGATAGATAGATAGATAGATAGATAGATAGATAGATAGATAGATAGATAGATAGATAGATAGATAGATAGATAGATAGATAGATAGATAGATAGATAGATAGATAGATAGATAGATAGATAGATAGATAGATAGATAGATAGATAGATAGATAGATAGATAGATAGATAGATAGATAGATAGATAGATAGATAGATAGATAGATAGATAGATAGATAGATAGATAGATAGATAGATAGATAGATAGATAGATAGATAGATAGATAGATAGATAGATAGATAGATAGATAGATAGATAGATAGATAGATAGATAGATAGATAGATAGATAGATAGATAGATAGATAGATAGATAGATAGATAGATAGATAGATAGATAGATAGATAGATAGATAGATAGATAGATAGATAGATAGATAGATAGATAGATAGATAGATAGATAGATAGATAGATAGATAGATAGATAGATAGATAGATAGATAGATAGATAGATAGATAGATAGATAGATAGATAGATAGATAGATAGATAGATAGATAGATAGATAGATAGATAGATAGATAGATAGATAGATAGATAGATAGATAGATAGATAGATAGATAGATAGATAGATAGATAGATAGATAGATAGATAGATAGATAGATAGATAGATAGATAGATAGATAGATAGATAGATAGATAGATAGATAGATAGATAGATAGATAGATAGATAGATAGATAGATAGATAGATAGATAGATAGATAGATAGATAGATAGATAGATAGATAGATAGATAGATAGATAGATAGATAGATAGATAGATAGATAGATAGATAGATAGATAGATAGATAGATAGATAGATAGATAGATAGATAGATAGATAGATAGATAGATAGATAGATAGATAGATAGATAGATAGATAGATAGATAGATAGATAGATAGATAGATAGATAGATAGATAGATAGATAGATAGATAGATAGATAGATAGATAGATAGATAGATAGATAGATAGATAGATAGATAGATAGATAGATAGATAGATAGATAGATAGATAGATAGATAGATAGATAGATAGATAGATAGATAGATAGATAGATAGATAGATAGATAGATAGATAGATAGATAGATAGATAGATAGATAGATAGATAGATAGATAGATAGATAGATAGATAGATAGATAGATAGATAGATAGATAGATAGATAGATAGATAGATAGATAGATAGATAGATAGATAGATAGATAGATAGATAGATAGATAGATAGATAGATAGATAGATAGATAGATAGATAGATAGATAGATAGATAGATAGATAGATAGATAGATAGATAGATAGATAGATAGATAGATAGATAGATAGATAGATAGATAGATAGATAGATAGATAGATAGATAGATAGATAGATAGATAGATAGATAGATAGATAGATAGATAGATAGATAGATAGATAGATAGATAGATAGATAGATAGATAGATAGATAGATAGATAGATAGATAGATAGATAGATAGATAGATAGATAGATAGATAGATAGATAGATAGATAGATAGATAGATAGATAGATAGATAGATAGATAGATAGATAGATAGATAGATAGATAGATAGATAGATAGATAGATAGATAGATAGATAGATAGATAGATAGATAGATAGATAGATAGATAGATAGATAGATAGATAGATAGATAGATAGATAGATAGATAGATAGATAGATAGATAGATAGATAGATAGATAGATAGATAGATAGATAGATAGATAGATAGATAGATAGATAGATAGATAGATAGATAGATAGATAGATAGATAGATAGATAGATAGATAGATAGATAGATAGATAGATAGATAGATAGATAGATAGATAGATAGATAGATAGATAGATAGATAGATAGATAGATAGATAGATAGATAGATAGATAGATAGATAGATAGATAGATAGATAGATAGATAGATAGATAGATAGATAGATAGATAGATAGATAGATAGATAGATAGATAGATAGATAGATAGATAGATAGATAGATAGATAGATAGATAGATAGATAGATAGATAGATAGATAGATAGATAGATAGATAGATAGATAGATAGATAGATAGATAGATAGATAGATAGATAGATAGATAGATAGATAGATAGATAGATAGATAGATAGATAGATAGATAGATAGATAGATAGATAGATAGATAGATAGATAGATAGATAGATAGATAGATAGATAGATAGATAGATAGATAGATAGATAGATAGATAGATAGATAGATAGATAGATAGATAGATAGATAGATAGATAGATAGATAGATAGATAGATAGATAGATAGATAGATAGATAGATAGATAGATAGATAGATAGATAGATAGATAGATAGATAGATAGATAGATAGATAGATAGATAGATAGATAGATAGATAGATAGATAGATAGATAGATAGATAGATAGATAGATAGATAGATAGATAGATAGATAGATAGATAGATAGATAGATAGATAGATAGATAGATAGATAGATAGATAGATAGATAGATAGATAGATAGATAGATAGATAGATAGATAGATAGATAGATAGATAGATAGATAGATAGATAGATAGATAGATAGATAGATAGATAGATAGATAGATAGATAGATAGATAGATAGATAGATAGATAGATAGATAGATAGATAGATAGATAGATAGATAGATAGATAGATAGATAGATAGATAGATAGATAGATAGATAGATAGATAGATAGATAGATAGATAGATAGATAGATAGATAGATAGATAGATAGATAGATAGATAGATAGATAGATAGATAGATAGATAGATAGATAGATAGATAGATAGATAGATAGATAGATAGATAGATAGATAGATAGATAGATAGATAGATAGATAGATAGATAGATAGATAGATAGATAGATAGATAGATAGATAGATAGATAGATAGATAGATAGATAGATAGATAGATAGATAGATAGATAGATAGATAGATAGATAGATAGATAGATAGATAGATAGATAGATAGATAGATAGATAGATAGATAGATAGATAGATAGATAGATAGATAGATAGATAGATAGATAGATAGATAGATAGATAGATAGATAGATAGATAGATAGATAGATAGATAGATAGATAGATAGATAGATAGATAGATAGATAGATAGATAGATAGATAGATAGATAGATAGATAGATAGATAGATAGATAGATAGATAGATAGATAGATAGATAGATAGATAGATAGATAGATAGATAGATAGATAGATAGATAGATAGATAGATAGATAGATAGATAGATAGATAGATAGATAGATAGATAGATAGATAGATAGATAGATAGATAGATAGATAGATAGATAGATAGATAGATAGATAGATAGATAGATAGATAGATAGATAGATAGATAGATAGATAGATAAATAGCACTCATCATCCTCTTTCTCCCACCCTCCCCCAACTCCCTTCTCCTCTCCCTGAGACTCAAGTGTCAAAGGATATTGCCCTCATTAACTCATTGATTGTAATCTTCCCTCACGATTCCTTTGCACAAGGGAAAGGTCTGGGGGGTTTGTTTACCTCAATACCCGGGACACCTGTTGCACGTCTCAATGACACAGTCCGGCTCAGAATCTACTCCCCTAACTCTACAAACACCGTGGGACGCCCTTCTGGGTGTGAGCGAATGAGGCCCTCTCCTCGTCACCTCCTGGCGCTACCTCGCTAACGCGGGAAACGGCGTGGTATCTAAATTCCCCGCCCATGAGGTCCGATGGCACAGCAACACCACGAACTGTATTGGAAACCACCCGATGTCGCAAGGGTAGCTAAGTCTAACACTATGAGACCAGGAGTCCAAATTCGGGTGAGGTAGAGGCATCTTGATTTTGCAAAGCTGTCGCTTCGATTACCTATATGGGATTAACGCATCCCTGTATGGGTGGACTGGCCCCTACATCTAAGGAGGAGGTTCCAATTCGACATACTTATCAAAGTCTAAAGTCATTTGACTTATCTTCAGGTCAACAGCCCGCACAACTTAACCCACTTGCCACAGTGTGGGTTCACTTTTCCCACTTTTTTTTTTTTAAGTAGATATGGCACTGGCTTCTTCTCGCAAGAGCTGGCTGCTTGTGTGTGTGTGTGTGTGTGTGTGTGTGTGTGTGTGTGTGTGTGTGTCCCACCTTCCCTCATCATTAAGTAAGCCATGTAATACTCTAAGTTACAGCGACCGGTGATTACTCTGCCTCCCCCCTTCATGTCTCCCCTAACACTTACGACCAGGTCCTTTTTTTTTAAGAGAAGGCATATTTTTCCCCACTACCTTCAAGTTCTAGAGTTATAGTCTTCCCCCTTTTCTTATCGCTGACTCTCTTTAACTCTTTTCATAGTCGAGGTGAAGCCTCGCCTTGATGTGGACTTTGTGTCCATGATAAACATCTTCATAAATCCACAATGTTCTCTCCAAAAATCCGTGCCACGTACTGTTCCTTCTACAACCCTACCATCTCCCCTTCCTCCAAAATATCCATCCCACACACCGTTCCTCCACCCCTCCCCCACACCCAACCCTCTCCAAAATCTATCAACTCGCTAATCTCTTCAACAGCGCGTGGCGTCTTTCTTCTCCTCCTCCTCCTCCTCCACTTCCCCCACCTTACACTGGTGATCGTCCAATACACAAATTCCCACAAGTGATCGAATATGCATCCCCTCCCTCACAGCTGCTTTTAGAAGGCAATGTCGGGGCATCTAATTCTCACAATCGCTCCAATCATCCAGCCTCTCTCACCAATCAGGGACACAATCATGGGGCCATTACCTTCTCCAAGATTAAAGGCTCACCTTTCTGAAGAAACCATCTTCAACCCTCAAGTCAGTTCCTCCCCAGATCATACCAGAGGTAATCCTCCCTCCCTCCCTCACTCCCTCCCTCCAAAAAAGATTTCCAGGTCCTCAAAATTGAGGCCATTTACCCTTCACAAAAGCAAAGCCAAATAATAAAAATCAATTCCAGGGCGGTGAAGGTAAACCAAATATATAAAGAAAAACATAAAACACAGAAATATATATATATATATATATATATATATATATATATATATATATATATATATATATATATATATATATATATATATAAACTAGTGTATCATCGGCTAGAATAATATCAGTGACGATGATATGAAAAGAATTTGAATATTCATCATAAAAAATTTAGCTGCTAAATACACCCAGATACAGCCTGAGGCCAGGATATAACAGAAAACATTCATTACATTTGAGGCCAGACCTCACTCCCCATCACACCCACACCAGCAAGAGCAACACGGTACAAGAAGCCATCGTGGGGGGAAAAAAACATGCCCTCAACCTAAGCTCCATGGCACCTCCGCCGTGGTCCATCACAGAATGGTGCTCAAATGAGGAGGAGGAGGAGGAGAAGGAGGAGGAGGAGGAGGAGGAGGAGGAGGAGGAGGAGGAGAAGAAGAAGAAGAAGAAGAAGAAGAAGAAGAAGAAGAAGAAGAAGAAGATGATGATGATGACGATGATGATGATGATGATGATGATGATGATGATGATGATGATGAAGAAGAAGAAGAAGATGAAGAAGAAGAAGAAGAAGAAGAAGAAGAAGATGATGATGATGATGATGATGATGATGATGATGATGATGATGATGATGATGAAGAAGAAGATGATGATGAAGAAGAAGAAGAAGAAGAAGAAGAAGAAGAAGAAGAAGAAGAAGAAGAAGAAGAAGAAGAAGAAGAAACACCCTCCCTTCCCCACCTCCTCCTCCACTCCAGCGCGGGGGGGTCGCTCCTATATTACCGCTTGCCTTTCTAGGCATCTTTCCTTGCACACTGGTCCCGATCTCTGTGTTGTGTGTAGGAACATCAGTACCCTCTTCTGCCTCGTCGCCTCTTACCTACCACTGTAATCTGGAGCAGTTGAAGTTGGCTGACGATGAATGGCCAATATATATATATATATACTGAGGGGGTAGAAGAAATTCTAGCCTTCTGGAAGGCGGTCGACCAAACTCCCTGAGACCCTATAGACCTCACGGTGAGGACAGCAGCCCTCCCTCCCCCTCACAACCACCCATGCTGTGTTATTCATACCTGGCCTCAACCTCAGACTTAAATAGAAAAGGAAAAAAAATGTCTCTACTCCCCCTTCCATGGCTGAACTCTGTCTCTCTCTCTCTCTCTCTTCTGTCTCTTAGAGAGAGAGAGAGAGAGAGAGAGAGAGAGAGAGAGAGAGAGAGAGAGAGAGAGAGAGAGAGAGAGAGAAGAAAAAAACTGGTAGCAGAACGTAAACAAACAACATACGGGCACTGTAAACACGGCCCCGTCCCAGGACAAAACAGGGTAGGACAGTCGTCCCTGTCTGCCCGTCACAAAGATTTGATATGCCTCCCTCCCCCCCCCGTAACCCTACTATCTACACACACACACGCACACACACACACACGCACACACACACACACACCGCTGACCCTCCGTCTTCCTTGATGGAGTTTAAACCAAAAAAAACCCCCAGAAGGACTGGATGAAACAAACCACGTCCCCCTTTCCCTCTTGGCTCCCTTGAATCAAAACGACCCCCTCCCTTAACCCTCTCCCTCCACTACGCTGGACTGTTTCCTCCCTAGTGTTTAAAAGTTCCCTGATGGGGACGCCCACGGAGAAGAGGGATGGAAACCAGTCTCGGAAGAGACATCTTCTGGGAGGGATCCTACGGACCATCCCTCATGGTCTAACCTCCTTCAAGGATGCGGTGGCAGGAGATAAAATGATGCTGAAGCCCACGATTCACTGAATCTAGGCAACTTCGTCTCCATTGGACCTCTCTCCTTCCACAACCCAAACTCTTGCGTACTGTCTAGCCCTGGATGTGTTATCTCCTCTTCACACTTCTGTGGCTCTCAGAGAGAGAGAGAGAGAGAGAGAGAGAGAGAGAGAGAGAGAGAGAGAGAGAGAGAGAGAGAGAGAGAGAGAGAGATCCCTCTGTCGTCTTGGTGTCTATAGAAAGAACACGTAATACACTACATGACCCTCATATCACCTTCGTCTGCCCACAATTTAATCCAACATCGAGCAGCAGTTGCTAGCGAATGAGGCAGATTCACAAACAATGAATCATACCCATTCACTCGTTTATTATCTACAGTCATAACGTCATTCCCATAACTGTTATCACCTATGAATTCATTATCAGTAACACAAGCGTCTCCTCTTCCTGAAACCGAGAGCAGATACGAACATAGTGATCAGATCCTCAAGTGAATGAACCTCTCAATTTCATTCATTTCACGTGTGAAACATTTTGTCATTCGAATCCCCAAGTTCGACATGCAATCCTCAACCCACTGATTATTTTTTTCGTCCGGGACACAGCTCTGTCCCTATACAAGATGGAACAGAATCTTCCTCGCCACACACACTCCTTACCCGTTCTCAAGACGGATGAAGTGGTTCGGATCGCTCTCACGGCACTGCAACTCCACCTCACCGATGCGTTTATGATGCAGATTTTGAAGCTTTGGTCACTTCAGTTTAACCCACGGGCATCTCTGGTCCATGTTTCCCCACATTGTCCCGTAAGCCTGGACGCAGCAGAAGCGGACGTATCCCGCAATGGACAGATAAATGTCCCGAAATGATCAGTCAAGTTGAAAGCCTGGCCATTATACCCAAGGGCCTGGCCATCATACCCAAGGGCCTGGCCATTATACCCAAGGGCCTGGCCATCATACCCAAGGGCCTGGCCATTATACCCAAGGGCCTGGCCATCATACCCAAGGGCCTGGCCATTATACCCAAGGGCCTGGCCATCATACCCAAGGGCCTGGCCATCATACCCAAGGGCCTGGCCATTATACCCAAGGGCCTGGCCATCATACCCAAGGGCCTGGCCATCATACCCAAGGGCCTGGCCATCATACCCAAGGGCCGTACCGTTAACCTTAAAGGGCTGTACCGTTAACCTTAAAGGGCTGTACCGTCATGCTCAAGGGCTGTACCGTCACGCTCAAGGGCTGTACCGTCATGCTCAAGGGCTGTACCGTCATGCTCAAGGGCTGTACCGTCATGCTCAAGGGCTGTACCGTCATGCTCAAGGGATCATACCGTCAAACTCAAGGGGTCGTACCGTCAAACTCAAGGGGTCGTACCGTCGCACTCAAGGGGTCGTACTGTCACGCTCAAAGGGATCGTACAGTCACACTCAAGGGATCGTACCGTCGCACTCAAGGGGTCGTACCGTCATGCTCAAGGGATCGTACTGTCACGCTCAAAGGGATCGTACAGTCACATTCAAGGGATCGTACCGTCATGCTTGAAGGATCGTACCGTCGTGCCTGAAGGATCGTACCGTCGTACTCAACGGATTCGAATCAAGACTAGTGTGCAGGTGATACGGGACCTTCAAAAAGCCCTGTTATCTGTGACATCTTGATATCCAGTTCTACATCAGCTTGGTATCCAACCCCCCACATCAGCAGCGCCACATCAGCTTGGCATCCAGTGCCACATCAGCTTCAATAATGACAGCAATTACAATCTCTTCTCATTTAAAGCTGAGCAGACCTTCCACAGTACAGCAGTGGGCTAACTTGGCCCCTCCCCAAACGCTCTCCCATCAACATCCCTGGTAAATGGACGACAGAAATGTTGGTATATATATATATATATATATATATATATATATATATATATATATATATATATATATATATATATATATATATATATATATATTCTTTTCTTTTTTTCTTTTAAACTATTCGCCATTTCCCGCGTTAGCGAGGTAGCGTTAAGAACAGAGGACTGGGCCTTTTTTGGAATATCCTCACCTGGCCCCCTCTGTTCCTTCTTTTGGAAAAAGAAAAAAAAAAAAAAAAAATATATATATATATATATATATATATATATATATATATATATATATATATATATATATGGCCTGAGAAGAACTTAGTGTGTGTATATATATATATATATGGATGAATAGGACCCCAGTATATATCAAAAGAGTAACGGAACATTTTTCATATAGGCGAAATGCCACCCTTAAGATGTTGAGACAGTTCGTAGGATAATACACAGACACACAGACACACAGACACACATACAGACACACAGACACACACACACACACACACAGACACCTCTCATGACCTGATGTTCATGGATTAAAAAAATTCTTTTTTTTTTCGATGGCTTGGTTATATCTTTCACACTTTAGTGGAATGATTCTCCCGTGGTATTTCAAGGTTTATAGAGAACTAAGGATAGGATTGGGTTATAAGCCTGAAGGCTTAGAAGCAAAGTACTGGAGCCTCTAAGGCTCTGGTTTCGTGACGTTGGACATGACGAGCGAAGGAATGGGATGCGTGTGAGTGAGGCCATTGTCTGTGTGTGTTCCTGACGCAGGCCATTCAAATCGGAAATGGCAGGTGAGGTATGAGTTGCTGTTGTTGTTATTATTCATTATTATCAGTATTATTATCATTATCATTATTATTATTATTATTATTATTATTATTATTATTATTATTATTATCATTATTATTATTATCATCATTAGTATCATTGTCATGATTATTATTATTATTATTATTATTATTATTATTATTATTATTATTATTATTATTATTATCAATATCATTAATACCACTCTTTCTATGAATATATTCATATATATATATATATATATATATATATATATATATATATATATATATATATATATATATATATATATATATATATAGAAAGAGTGGTTAATAGAGGGAATATGAGCAAGATTCATATAACTCAGCGGGATGGATATTCAAAGTGCAAAATAAGTTTTGTAAAGACTGAGTAAATATCATTGAATTTAGTGGTTGGCGTTGCTGACCATGAGGCATACAAGTGCCTACCAGAGGGGTTGAACCCGCATAAGACTCGAACCCTGGCTACCGCGGTCGGTCCACAGTCAACCCAGCTGTTCATCCTTCCCTTTGGGGCTAATCGATCAATTTCGGGACCTGAGCTAAGGTGGGTGTGTTTATACAAGTGAGGTGGTTTTAATTAGGGCATTCAGCGGCCCATATGTCGTCACAGCCAGACATAAAGTGGAAAGATGAAGGCATGAAGTTAGTTGAAACTTGTAACACTGTAATGCAGTCACCTCTCCCTCTCTCTCTCTCTCTCTCTCTCTCTCTCTCTCTCTCTCTCTCTCTCTCTCTCTCTCACTGACATACTGATGGCATAACAGGAATCTTAAAGACGAGAGTACAGCCAGGCACTTTGAGTGCATGTAAATTTTCCTTCCCCTCCAGGACCTCAAAATAAACTGTTCTCTCCGCATGAGAAGTTACTTGTATGCAAATTCAGAAATGTGTACTGCATTCAAATCAAGCCCAGAACTAAAGTTGAAGTACTTCAGGCATTAGAAATGTACATTTCAGAGCCCATGACAGATCTGAAACGTACATGAGAGCTCTGGAGTGTAGAGAGGAGTGAAGAAGGCCCACATGGGTTTGAAACTTAAGACACGACAAGAGGCCAAAACCCAACCTAGGTGTTCATCCTTCCCCTTTGGGGGGCTGGCCGATAGATAAGTACATGACTTAGGCTGGAGTGTGTGTGTGTGTGTGTGTGTGAAATGATACGCGCAGAAGAAAAAAGACATGATACATAAATATACAAGGTTAAGAGACGAGGTAACACGAGTGTACAACTTTTTTTTTCTCTCTCTCTCTCTCTCTCTCTCTCTCTCTCTCTCTCTCTCTCTCTCTCTCTCTCTCCCTGTAACATGCAATTAGTAATCACCAAAATAGAACACGCAAACACACACACACACACACACACACACACACACACACACACACACACACACACATACACACACACACATACACACCTAAAGCTTATATACCACAAAGATAACCTAAGTGAATTACTTTCAATTACTGGACCTATCTCTTAATTACAAAGAGGGTTAGTTGGTCAGTTACACAAACGAGTAACAACGAATAACATTCTTCCCAAATGAATAAAAAAAAATATATATATATATATATATATATATATATATATATATATATATATATACACAGCGAAAATATATAAAAAAAAGAAAAAAAGGTCAAATATTCATTTATCTACACTGAACAATGGTTTACGAAAATTATGCTTTTTACCATAATTTTCTGGACGTTTCATTATCAAAAAAAAAAGACTATAAATTTTATGCAGTGTGAGGGTTAAAAAAAAAAGAAGCAGAAAACAAATTGAACCATGTCTGATTATAAATTAACGCTTATGACCATTATGAATAATTCAAACTGGTGATTATTATAATTACAATATAAGGCACTCATATATCTCGGCAATTCGAGTCGTCATTCTGTCATCATATATTATCATCACATAGCAATTCATCATATGTTATCATAACATATCAATCAATCCTATGTTCATCATCACATAAATTAATCACATATCATCACATATCAATCAATTCCATGCTATAATTACATATCAATTAATCACATATCATCACATATCAATCAGTCCCATGTTATCATCACATATCAATTAATCACATGTTATTTTCACATATCAATTAATCACGTATCATCACATATCAATTAATCACATGTTATTTTCCCATATCAATTAATCCCATGTTATGGTCACATATCAATTAATCACATCTCAAATAATCACATGTCTTTATCCCATATCAATTAATAATATGTTATCATCACATACCAATTAATCACATGTTATATCATTGAACCATTTGCTATCATACATCAGTTAATCACATTTTATCACATATGCATTAGTCACATGGAATCTTGAAAAGAAAAAAAAGAAATGGAATCTTAAAAAGAAAAAAAAGAAATGGAATCTTAAAAAGAAAAAAAAGAAATGGAATCTTAAAAAGAAAAAAAAGAAATGGAATCATAAAAAGAAAAAAAGAAATGGAATCTTAAAAAGAAAAAAAAGAAATGGAATCTTAAAAAGAAAAAAAAGAAATGGAATCATAAAAAGAAAAAAAAGAAATGGAAT
Organism: Panulirus ornatus; assembly: GCF_036320965.1. Taxonomy (NCBI): domain Eukaryota; kingdom Metazoa; phylum Arthropoda; class Malacostraca; order Decapoda; family Palinuridae; genus Panulirus; species Panulirus ornatus. The sequence continues at coordinate 10,372,668 of NC_092254.1, forward strand.
CATAAAAAGAAGAAGAAGAAAAAAAAAAGGAAATGCCATCGGTACATTAAACTAACACCGCAATTTTCTATTTCTTTTAACGACTTTCATTACGTCTGCGATTGCTGAAGTCCCTCCCTGTGGGAGAGGAAGTAAAGAACTATCTTTAACGGGACATTACCATGTCCAAAAGCGTTGGGGGACACGACGATTCACCCGACACAGGGCACTTTAACCCTTCCTGGTCGAGGTTTTATGAACACGGTTGCCTCCTGTCTGGCAGCCAACCTCTGGGGAGGGAGGGACCGACCAACAATGAGGAACCACCGTGGTTAAGCCCCAGCCAGCCAATCAGCGCTGGCTTAAGTCACGTTTGTGATTGGTCGACAGAGCCACGCTGGGTGATGGCGTGGACTGCTGTGCAATGGGGTAAGTGCAACGTACATAGAAAGGAAGAAGCACACACACACACACACACACACACGCTTACACACGCTCATACACCCAGTAGGTACACCCTCCCTCCCCCTCTTCTCCCCTACACCATCTCTATCTACAATTCTGCACATATCTTTTGCCTTCGTATCTCACCCTTACACACACACCTACCTCTCCCTCTTACCCTAGACTTTTGCACCTACCTCTCCCTCTTACCTTAGACTTTTGCCTATATTCTTACCCCCTCTCTTCTCCCTCCTTACCTTACACATGCATCTTGCTTATTTACACCTTGGGGTTGTTCTTAGCTCTTCTGCCTATACACCCTCTTCCCCCAGACGTGTAGTTCAACCTCCTGCAAACATACCTTTCGCTCAAGCCTCCTCTTTCACACCTCTTAACTTGACCCTCCTATTCCCTCTACACGTTTTGCTATCTTCGCTCCTATTTACTTCCCCACACAACTCCTGGACTAGCAATTCAAGAAGTGCCTCGTCCTCTGCATCTTCACTACTGCACTACACCCCTCTTTCCTCTACACCTCTATGTATCAAATTCTCTCCTGTACACACCTTTGTCTATACTCTTATCAGATAAACTGTAATAGGAACACTTCTGCCTTCACGCTATCGTCCCATTTTCTTATCCGCCCTCTCTCTCTCTCTCTCTCTCTCTCTCTCTCTCTCTCTCTATATATATATATATATATATATATATATATATATATATAATATATATATATATATATATATATATATATATATATATATATATATATATATATATATATATATATATATATACATATATATATATATATACGTCCACTCTCTATATACATTTCCTCAGCCTATGTCTCCCAGTAACATTTTACCCCCCTTACGCGCTATTCCTCATTTACCAAGAACAGATTTCTAGCCTCTCTCTCTCTCTCTCTCTCTCTCTCTCTCTCTCTCTCTCTCTCTCTCTCTCTCTCTCTCCTATCCCAGCTATATAATCTCCTAGGCTACATACACACACACCTTCCGTCGTGTGTGTCTCCCCCCCACCCACACCCTCACTCCCTCCTTCCCGCCTTAAATCCATCCCCCTCCCTCCCTCCTCTTTTCACCCTCCCTACCTTCTACATCATCGACAGACACGCCCTATCGACACACACACTCCCCGAAGTCCATAGGGATGGGTCAGGGCCAGTCGTGGGGGTTCTGCTGCGCCCTCCTCCTCCTCCCTCTCCCTCACCCACCCTCCCTTGCTCATTAGTGAGTCTGTAAGCTTCAACCCCAGCTGCTTCGGGGGGCGGGCTGGGGGCGCCTCCCTCCCTCAACCCCAGGTAAATGGCTTCCGTTCCCCATCGTAACAAAAAGGCTTTTTGACACACGTTCCTTCAGGAGTGTGATGTGCTCTTTAAAGTTGGCCTTTTTTTTTTCCTTCCCCCTTTAGAGAGAGAGAGAGAGAGAGAGAGAGAGAGAGAGAGAGAGAGAGAGAGAGAGAGAGAGAGAGAGAGAGAGAGAGAGAAAGGAACGTAAAAGGCGCTTTCATGCACCACTCTTAAGATGCTTCGAAGAATGGGTCTTTTTAAGACATCGAACAGCAGGACTTGTGGAACGTGCCTGCTGTTCGATCCTAAGTTTACCCATGGGTATTACCACCTTCCGTTGCAAGATGCTGAGGTGCAGAGAATGGAAATCTTCTCACCAGCCACCAATACACGCCATAAGCCTCACCAAATACTCACAACGTCGAAGATTCACTTCGAGCCTCTGTGCCCATATGCAAGATCATACCATACATGCTTTCTGCCAGTCCCTTAAAGCGCTTGACATAGGCCATACATACACTTGAAATCCTGGCTAACCAATCCATCATCAGTTAACCCAATCTCTTGACTAACTCAGGAGCATCCTCACCCATCATCTGCAGCTGCTCTGCCACACTCCATCTTCCGCAAGGCTTTCACTACTGCCGCTCTTTTCACCGTGCAGTTCGCTGCCACACTCCGTCTTCCGCAAGGTTTTCACCACTGCCGCTCTTCTCATCATACCGTTCGTTGTGATTCTGAACACCTTACGCCAAGTCGACCGTAACATAAATCTAACCTTATTTCAAGCATCAAGCAAAATTCAGACGTCCTTCAAAATATTCGAGGAATCTCTTCTTCACATCTTTCCCATGTTACAATTTCCCTCTTAGCCTTCCTAATTGGTAATGATAATAATAATAATAATAATGATGATGATGATGATGATAATAATAATAATAATAGTAATAATACTAATACTAATACTAATAATAACGATAATAATGATAATAATAATGATAATAATGATAATACTAATGATAATAATAATAATAATAATAATAATAATAATAATAATAATAATAATAGTTATAATAAATACAGTAATAACAATAATTATGCTGTAAATACTACTATCACTACTATTACGTTTACTTCTACAACTACTACAATACTAATACTATTACTATTACTACTACTACTACTACTTCTACTACTCCTATAATACTAATGCTATTACTACTACTACTACTACGATATTAATGCTACTACTACTACTACTACTATACTAATGCTATTACTACTACTACTACTACTACTAGTAACGAAGAAATCCCGGGAAACAGAGCACATGTACTGCCAGTAGACTAACGTCAAACCTCAGAGTAAAAATGGCAAAATACTTAAATGGAATTTCCAGCCATTACGGCCCCAAAGCGGGTACTGGAACACACTCCTGGAATAGCAAGCTTCCATGAAATCCCCCAAAATAAGGCTTCCAAGACTCTCTGCTGGGATACTGGGCGCGGGGGGAGGTCTCTCTCTCTCTCTCTCTCTCTCTCTCTCTCTCTCTCTCTCTCTCGTCCTCCAGTCTGGCCAGGTCGGGTGCAGGCGCCGGGATCTTCCCTTTATCACAGTCTCTGGTCGGAAATTACTTCTGACCCCCTGCCGCCCAGGGCTGGAGGCCACCCACTGGCCCCTCACCACCATCACTGGTGGCCACCCACTGGCCCCTTACCATCACTGGTGGCCATCCACTGGCCCCCCCACAATCACTGATGGCCACCCACTGGCTCTTCATCACCACTTGTGGCCACCCACTGGCTCTTCATCACCACTGGAGGCCACCCACTGGCCCCTCACCATCACTGACGGCCACCCACTGGCCCCTTACCATCACCGGAGGCCATCCACTGGCCCCTTACCATCACTGACGGCCACCCACTGGCTCTTCATCACCACTTGTGGCCACCCACTGGCTCTTCATCACCACTGGAGGCCACCCACTGGCCCCTCACCATCACTGACGGCCACCCACTGGCCCCTCACCATCACTGACGGCCACCCACTGGCCCCTTACCATCACCGGAGGCCATCCACTGGCCCCTTACCATCACCACTGGTGGCCACCCACTGGCCCCTCACCAAAACTGGTGGCCATAACATCCCAAACTTGGAGACAGATGTAAAGAAGAATCTCTGCAGACACAAAGATCTTTTCACAGTGGGTCCATATCTTTACACTTAACTAAATTGAATGAGGGAAGAAACTCCCCACAGCGAGCATATACAGCTGGAATATGAGGGAGACGAGTTATGAGGCTGGACATTGTCTGTGGCTTCCGTGTGAGGTATATATATATATATATATATATATATATATATATTTTTTTTTTTTTTTTTTTTTTTATACTTTGTCGCTGTCTCCCGCGTTTGCGAGGTAGCGCAAGGAAACAGACGAAAGAAATGGCCCAACCCCCCCCATACACATGTACATACACACGTCCACACACACAAATATACATACCTACACAGCTTTCCATGGTTTACCCCGGACGCTTCACATGCCTTGATTCAATCCACTGACAGCACGTCAACCCCTGTATACCACATCGCTCCAATTCACTCTATTCCTTGCCCTCCTTTCACCCTCCTGCATGTTCAGGCCCCGATCACACAAAATCTTTTTCACTCCATCTTTCCACCTCCAATTTGGTCTCCCTCTTCTCCTCGTTCCCTCCACCTATGAGTGCACGGGGAAAATGAAACACGAAAAGTTCCCAAGTGCACTTTCGTGTAATAATCACATCATCAGGGGAGACACAAGAGAGAAATATAACAGTCAGTTGATATACATCGAAGAGACGAAGCTAGGATGCCATTTGGGAACTTTTCGTGTTTCATTTCCCCCGCGGACGCATAGGAATATCTTGATCACGCGCAAAATTGTGATCCTTCCAATATATATATATATATGGGCATCCGTGGTATAGTGTTTAGCGTTGCTGACAATGAGTCACGCATGGGGGCCATTGAAGGGGGACGGGGATAAGAAGGGGGGAGGTGGGGAAGGGGGGGGGGGTGCAACTCCTGGGTGCGCCATAGCCTTCGTTTTCTTTACACAGTAAAAAGAAAATTCTCAATAATCCTAGTAATTTTTTCTTTTTTCGAATCGCCCTTTTTTTTTTTTTCCCCCTCAACCCCAAAAACGTTGTCTTAAGTCTACTTTATCAATACAATACGCGTCATATAGTCATATCTATACTATAGCAGTGTGGCTTAAGGCCTTTCCATACCATGCCATACTCAAAATGAACAATTATATATATATATAAGGTATCAAAAACCACGTAAATAATTATGGATAGAGATGTGAAATGATAATGGTGTAATTATTCGAGTCACTGAACTTTAATAAAGGAATTTGTTATTCTATAGACGCCTGTTGAAGTCTTATGCATCTTTATTGACTTTAAAATTGGATTTTGTATCTATATTGACTTTAAAGATGAATTTTGTATCTATATTGACTTTAAAGATGGATTTTGTATCTATATTGACTTTAAAGATGGATTTTGTATCTATATTGAGTTTAAAGATGAATTTTGTATCTGTATTGACTTTAAAGATGAATTTTGTATCTATATTGACTTTAAAGATGGATTTTGTATCTATATTGACTTTAAAAATGGATTTTGTATCTATATTGACTTTAAAAATGGATTTTGTATCTATATTGACTTTAAAAATGGATTTTGTATCTATATTGACTTTAAAGATGGATTTTGTATCTATAGTAACTTTAAAAATGGATTTTGTATCTATATTGAGTTTAAAGATGAATTTTGTATCTATATTGACTTTAAAGATGAATTTTGTATCTATATTGACTTTAAAGATGGATTCTGTATCTATATTGACTTTAGAAATGGATTTTGTATCTATAGTGACTCATTCGGGCGCCTTTCATTTTTTTTCTCTTACTAATTTGTAATCACCTGTTTGCACACCGGACCGACTTCTTCGAACAATCATTCCTTCCTGGTCTGCTTTTCTGGAACTACCGACCCCCCCTCTCCTCCACACACACACACACACACACACACACACACCCATACCCACACCCATGCATCTCTGTAGGGCCTATGATGCAGCAGCCAGAGAGAGAGAGAGAGAGAGAGAGAGAGAGAGAGAGAGAGAGAGAGAGAGAGAGAGAGAGAGAGAGAGAGAGAGAGAGAGAGAGAGAGCATAGAATTCAAATACATCTAACGTAATCCCTTTAATGAACCACCTCATTCACCAATAATCCCCCCTGTTATTAAATCTGATAGAATTAATCAACCTTTTTCTTTTTTTCTGTGGGAGTTTACATTGAAAAGGGATGTAGGTAGAGGTAGGGGAAAAAAAGAATGCAAAACGCGTGAAACAAAGAGCTATAAAATGTACGCAGGATTACTCTAATTAACTGAACCTTTTTATGATGAGATTAAATTCTATGCAGCGCGGTGGTCATAATGCTTTGCTCTTGGGTTTTGCCTCGCCCCGACCACATCACTTTGGGCCGAGTTTGGAGGGTCTTATAAAAGGAGTTTTTCGTTAATCAGGATGAACGTTTGGTGAGAAATGTACTTTCTTCGTTAACCATCTTGAAGGAGATGGGACGACCACTTTTGACCGCGTTGAACACGACGGTGCGATCCTTGAACATGATGGTACGATCCTTGAGTACGACGGTACGATCCTCGAGCACGACGGTACGATCCTTGAACACGAAGGAGCGATCCTTAAGCACGACGGTACGATCCTTGAACACGACGGTACGATCCTTGAGCACGACGGTACGATCCTTAAGCACGACGGTACGATCCTTGAACACGACGGTACGATCCTTGAGCACGACGGTACGATCCTTGAGCAAGACGGTACGATCCTTGAACACGACGGTACGATCCTTGAGCACGACGGAGCGATCCTTGAGCACGACGGTACGATCCTAAGAGAAGATGCAAAGAGGGTGTGTGTGTGTATGTGTGTGTGTGTGTGTGTGTGTGTGTGTGTGTGTGTGTGTGTGTGTTTTGGGGGAATTCCCTACACGGTACCACCCATCAACATATATTATCTATCATATATACGTCTTTGGATTAATAGATATCCTGTCATTAATCGGGTTTAATTATGCTATTCTATTGTATACGAGTGTTAATGATTATATTTCATCATTTAACTAGTACTAATTAACACGTTTCAATTATTCACAGATATCTACTGATATGTAAATTTTCTTGTCAATTACAAGTATGAGTCAAGACATTTTATACAAAGCATGAATTAAGATTTCTTTTTTTTATTGTCATTTCTGGACATCTTATAATTTAGGAAAAATTCAAAAATCATATTTCTGCGATATTTAAATCAAGAAATTTAGGAAAAGTTTAAGAATTTTATCGTTATGAAATTTGGATCAAGAAATTTCGTCATCTACGAGGATGTTAGTTAGTTAGTTAGTTAGTTAGTTAGTTAGTTAGTCAGTCAGTCAGTCAGTCAGTCAGTTAGTTAGTTAGTTAGTTAGTTAGTTAGTTAGTTAGTTAGTTAGTTAGTTGGTTAGTCAGTTAGTTTGTTAATTAGTTAGTTAGTTAGTCAGTCAGTTAGTCAGTTAGTTTGTTAATTAGTTAGTTAGTTAGTTAGTTAGTCAGTCAGTTAGTTAGTTAGTTAGTTAGTTAGTAAGTTAGTTAGAATCTACTGTTGACGATTATATGTACATAGACCAGATCAGAGTTCTGATTGGTAGTTAATAGACTGCATCATTTGGATGTGTTAATTAACCGATTTTTATCAATCATTCACGATTTTTTTCTATCACTTTAGATTGGTAATTTAACAGATTCTATCATTCACGATTTAAAACTAACGGACTTTATCATTATCATTATGGTGGAAACAGAAATCAAGAAATGGAAGAAGAGATAGAGGGAGAAAAACAAGAAATGAAGAAGAAGAAGAAGAAGAAGAAGAAGAAGAAGAAGAAGAAGAAGAAGAAGAAGAAGAAGAAGAAGAAGAAAGAGAAGAAGAAGAAGGATAAGAAGGAGAAAAACAAAAAATGAAGAAGAAGAAGAAGAAGAAGAAGAAGAAGAAGAAGAAGAAGAAGAAGAAGAAGAAGAAAGAGAAGAAGAAGAAGGATAAGAAGGAGAAAAAACAAGAAATGAAGAAGAAGAAGAAGAAGAAGAAGAAGACGAAGAAGAAGAAGAAGAAGAAGAAGAAGAAACAAGAAAAGATAACAGGTTGAAGAGTGGGAGGGGGGGGGGAAATGAAGAAGAAAGAATGAAGAATGAATACAAGCAAGATGGAGACGACATAAATGAGAAAGAGGAAGAAAGAAATTGAGAAATGATAACACGACTTAAAGAAAGGTGTGAAAGAAAACGGAGGCCCTCCCCTCACCAAAAAGACACCCCACTGTATCTCCCTTTCTTCAAGGGGAGACATAGCAAGACTCATCTGAATAAATAGGTTCCCTTGACGCCTCATTACAGAGGTCTGAGGCTCCCCCACTCCACTTAGTGTTGGAGTTTCTTGTTAGCCCTCGTCGGTGCAAGCTCAGAGACTCGTCCCTGTCGCATCCTCTCCAGGTTAAAGATCCAAGTCTTCACATTTTCACCTTCCAGTGTCCTTTTTTTTTCTTTTTCTCCCCCCCAACCACCTCTGTCTCTCCTTACTGGAACAAGACCAACCTTCATGCCTGTTGAGTCTGGCCTTAATCACCCTCAGGTCTTTTATGATTAACATGTTCCTTTGCTGGTACCACGACAACGAGGCCTACGGGTGTTGATATCACAGTCCCACAGCACGACCAAGAACTGACTGGCTGGGCCCTCCCTCTCGTCATCCAGTCGCCCCTGACATTAACGACCTTCGACGACCTTTCCTGACCTTTCTCTAGGTTCGTGAGCATGCCAGGGGCGGCATGACCTTTACGACAAGTGGTCCACTGCACCGAGACCTCAACCAATCATCGTCCTTCCCTTGATTCCCAAGAGATCTTCGTCACTCACTTGCACCGCCTCGCCCTCACTGTGTGCCATCATCATCCCCGACGTGGATCAACCCTGGTCGTATAGGTCAAGTAGTCACATCTAAAATGCGACTCCTTCGATTGGACGCCTTAGCTGCTTTGGCTCTTTCCTCCTTCGGTAGGACCCCTATGAGACACTACCAAAAGCCCATCTTCTGCACGCAGCCTCAATATGGGATCTATGGCAATGACTCTAGCAGTAAAGCACGCAACTTCGGCAACCGCCCTGCAAACGCTTTCCTCTCTCCTGCAGAAGCTCCCCGAGACCCAACAACCCCACACAGCTCTCCCACAGAACGCCCTACTCACCACACTACCCCATTTCCTCCGTCTTTAGCACGCAACAACCTATACACAACTCTCCAGCACCAACACCTGAGGACAATTGCCCCTCTCTTCCTGTATCTGTACTAACGCCAGGGCAGTCAGTCCTGCTTGCATCATCTCACCTTAGCTCAACTCACATCACTTTCTAACCTCGTCTTGAAGCACGTCCATTATTAACTCGACATGCCCCACGCATTGCCACGTCCTTGCCAGTAAGGCAGTGTTTGTCATTGGTGTTTTCTGGTCCCCCTTTTTCTGGTCAACAGCACCATAAGCAGAAGACGTAAGGCACATACGAACACTCGCAAAACCTTCCGGACTGCCAAAGCCACCAGACAATTCCCTCGCACTTCCTTGCTCGCGAAAAAAAAAACAAAAAACCATCTTGTTCAGCCTCGCACCTTCCTTCATCAAACCCCCCCCTTTTTTTCAGACTTACAAAGCACTCACTCGGTCCTCTCCCTTCACTGCTAACGCCTCGCACCATCTTCCCGTGCGTGCTCTTTCCCTCCTTCTGCTGAAATAACACCATTTAATACCTTGCGCCATTCATCGCCAGTCCTCCGGTAAGGCCAGAGACTCAACCCGGGATTATCAATATCATAGAGGATTTTATTCTCCTTCCTGCTATCGTGAGCATACAGACCGACCCCCCTCAACCCACCTCACCCTCACCCTCCCTTGGGTCCGTAAATCATATATCCCTGTGGCAGGGGCGTCGCG
>NC_092254.1:10387500-10407500 GCF_036320965.1 Panulirus ornatus
CTGAAAACGTCTGAACAATACAGTTTCACTCGACTACACCGAAAGGGTTCACTCTTGTGTACCTTGCAGTATCGGATTTGCATTTTCGACAGACTTCACCAACTGGCCCTGTAAACTCGACCTTTAACCTTTGACCTCCCTGAACCACCACCTGCCCCCCCACTCCCGTGAAGGCTTAATTGAAACAGGTACACATTCAGTCAACTGGCAATGATCAGGTCCACGTTTCATGACAGATCCTTCGGCTTTCTTCTTCTTTTTTTTCCCCTCTAAATCAAAAGTTACGATCGAACTCCTCAAAAGAATCATCTTTCAGCAAAATCTCTTCAGAGTTGAAACCAATGCCTTTTCCGGCCTCACATCTGTGGCTTAAACCTCCAGCTAATTTCAAGGATACGTACAGATCAAATTACTAAGTAACGTGCGCATGTCCAGGTGTCGCGCTACGATTTTTAGTCTACGCAAAAACCAGTGCATTTACGAAGTTGCAACTAGCACAATAGGTTACGATCGTGCTCTGGGAGCACATGTAGTGTTAAAACTTTTACGAAGTTACAAGAAGCACATAGGTTACGATCGTGCTCTGGGAGCACTTGTAGTGTTGCAACTCCATAAGAAACATTTCCATCTTCGAGCCACCCAACTCGGTTCTATTTAAGCTTGTATCAGCGTGATATCAAATGGCCTATTTGAGGCTTGTTGTGATCAATGGCTTACGAGGCGTGATGAGGCGAGAGCCTGTATGGCCTTCGATTTGCCTCGTTCCGGTTACGATGACGATTTTCAACGTCCCCTGGCAGGCGATATAGGCCAAAAGTCCAAACTCACGTCCCGAGAGAAATAGCGGGACGCGCTGGGGCGTTAGCTGAAGGCAAAGTCAAATGCATATGCTAATTTCTGCACTAAATGTACGTGGGACTGATGGTTAATCCCTTGAGCACGACGGTACGACCCTTGAACACGATGGTCCGACCCTTGAACACGACGGTACGACCCTTGAACACGACGGTGCGACCCTTGAACACGATGGTGCGACCCTTGAACACGACGGTGCGACCCTTGAACACGACGGTGCGACCCTTGAACACGACGGTACGACCCTTCAGCACGATGGTGTAACCCTTAAACACGACGGTGCGACCCTTGAACACGACGATGTAACCCTTGAACACGATAGTACGACCCTTCAGCACGACGGTGCGACCCTTGAGCACGACGGTGTAACCCTTGAGCACGACGGTACGACCCTTGAACACGACGGTACGACCCTTGAGAACGACGGTACGACCCCTGAACACTCGTGCAGTCGTGTTCAAGGGTCGTACCGCTGTTCTCAAGGAACGTACCTTCGACCTCATGGGGATGAACTTCAAAATAAGAGACGCCACCTCCACACCGGGAACACTGGTAGTTACGTACACAGTTCAGCAGTTAGCTACTCGTTTGTGTGGTAGTTTAAACGACCATCCGTCAATACATACAGTAATTCCTACTGCTCGACCATCAACACAGCTGGGCTTAAGCAATCACCACCTCAAATGTTCGCCGTGTGGACAGTGGAAGAAAAAAAAATATATGGGAAGACAAGAAACCGCCTTGAAGGACTCCATTCACGCCTTCTTCACCTCTCGTTTGTCACTGCCCCGAGCCATTACTGCTAACTGGTGGGCTAGTCATGGTGTGTTTACCTTCAACACAATCTCTCCACGACCAAAAAACAAAGGGAAGTTGCCACACCATCGCTTAAAACAACTGGCGTCCCAGTATTTCCAAAAGAGTGAGACTTTAAAAACTAGATGTTTCAAGGAATAGTCTACGCGTACAGAAAACGGACTCCCCCTTTTTTTCTCTCTCTTTGGTATATTTGGCGTTCAATGGAAAACGTCAGAAAATGGATGACACATTCGTGCGAGTGTTGGAGACAGAGGGTAAACTCAACTATTCTACATCAGGTCCAGACTACGTGACTGAGAAGAACAATCAAGTGGGTGTGTATCATGCTTATGTAAAGTGTATCATTTGGCGTGAACCATGTCACTGGGGGAGCTGCTGGGTGAGGATGACCTGAGCCTCGAGGGAGTAAGACTTGAGGATGTAACACTCGAGGGTGTAAGACTTGAGGGAGTGAGTGAAAGAGGCGACTGTAGCTATTTGATGTTATACACAATACACATATCCAGCTAAAGTACAACCACACACACACTCCGGGAAAACACACACACACACACCCAATCTGTGCCAGTAATGGCACATAGACCAACACACACTCGACCTGTGCCAGTAATGGCACACCAGACCAACACACACTCGACCTGTGCCAGTAATGGCACAGCAGACCAACACACACTCGACCTGTGCCAGTAATGGCACACTCAACCAACACACACTCGACCTGTGCCAGTAATGGCACAGCAGACCAACACACACTCGACCTGTGCCAGTAACCGCACACCAAACCAACACACACTCGACCTGTGCCAGTAATGGCACACCAGACCAACAGGCTTGGATATGGCGAAGACTTACAGACCCTAACGAGCTAGAAACATCCTAACAAAAGACTTTTGTAATAATGGTAACACAGCTGCTCTGAATACTCAACACTCTAAAGATCATAAAGCAACAAACTCTTTTGATCTTTTAATCAGTAAACCAAAAAAAAAAAACCAAAAAAAAAAAACCCAGCAGGACTTGGAACAGAGACCCCGCTTCATATACATGGAATAAGTTATATCTAGATATCACTAAATCCTTCACTAATCCTTTTATAAAAAAATAAAAAAATTAAAGATAAGATTGTAACACGGCCAATGGGGTGGGTGGGTGGGGGGTTCATATAGTGCTATACGCCCTCTGGCTCATCATATCATAAGGGCTGTTTGTGACCACATCACTCAGAGAGAGAGAGAGAGAGAGAGAGAGAGAGAGAGAGAGAGAGAGAGAGAGAGAGAGAGAGAGAGAGAGAGAGAGAGAGAGAGAGAGAGAGAGAGAGAGAGAGAGAGAGAGAGAGAGAGAGAGAGAGAGAGAGAGAGAGATGGTCTTGACTCCATATTGTTAATCGAGGTAATTCAAATATCTTATATAAATCTCTGGCTGTAGCATGTCTGTGTGTGACATGTGAGGAGAGGATAGGAAATGTCTGTGTACGATAGACGGTCATGTGGTGACGAGGGGAAAAAAGGAAGAACATAGACTCCATATTGTTAATCGAGGTGATTCAAATATCTCATATTAATCTCTGAGTTGCGAGCGTCAACATACACCAAGGCTGTAGCATGTCTGTGTGTGACATGTGAGGAGAGGATAGGAAATGTCTGTGTACGATAGACGGTCATGTGGTGACGAGGGGAAAAAAGGAAGATAATATTTACATTTTTTTGATATGTAAAGGGATTGCATTTTTTTTTCAAGGATGGTGAGGTATGGATATTATGGATATGCATACAGGATATACATACGAACTAAGCTTCTAGACTGGAGAGTCATGTATGCACGACTTTCCACGCACGGCAGAGTCCATTCAAAAGAGAGTCACTTGCTTCCTCCCTGACAACGCTTCCTCTCCTCCCGTCACGTCTTTCCCAACACTTCTCCTTGCCTCTCCTCACGAGCGAAGCTTTCCTTTTGCACGTGTGTATAAACTCTAGGGGGGCACAGTCTTGTCAAAGAACTTATTGCTATGAAGGAGTCAACATTTCCCTGCTGCTGACAGTGGCTCATTACCATCATTATTGTTATTATTATCATTATGATTATCGTCATTATGATTATTATCATTACCAGTGTTATTATCATTATTATCATTATTACTATTATTATTATCATTATCAATATCATTATTATTATTATTATCAATATTATTATTATTATTATTATTATTATTATTATTATTATTATTATTATTATTATCACCATTATCATTACTATTATTATCATTATTATTATCATTATCATTATCATTATCATCATTATTATTACCATTATCATAATTATCATAATAATGAATATAATTTACGTATTATCAAATGAACATGGGCTTCATTTGTGCAGACGAGTTTCTTAACGGGTAAGTGAGGTATGAGAAATGTAGGCAAAGTTAGAAAAATACTGTGATGACGACGTACATGACAGAAAAGGACGTGGATGAGGGAGAAGAAAAGGACGTGGATGAGGGAGAAGCAAAGGACGTGGATGAGGGAGAAGCAAAGGACGTGGATGAGGGAGAAGCAAAGGACGTGGATGAGGGAGAAGCAAAGGACGTGGATGAGGGAGAAGCAAAGGACGTGGATGAGGGAGAAGCAAAGGACGGATGCAGAAAGAGACGGTTGGCCAACGCATACACGAAGAAGGGAGGAAGATAAGCGACGACAAAAAAAAAAACTAGCGATGAAACGAGCTATCTTAAATCTATCTATCTATCTATCTATCTATCTATCTATGTAACTAATCAGCTTCCTCTATATTGCCTCTTATCCTCCTCCTGCTGGTCTACCATAGCCAATAAAACTCTGAGAATAACGATAAATGAAGACATAATAAATAGAACAAAATAGATAAAAGGGGTGTTTTCAATTACCTTTTAATAGATCTTTAGAAACGTCTCTTCGGTCCCTGAGACCAAATGTAAAGAGATATATAACTTCGTCTTGTCAATAGCTCCTTAACCCATGAGCTGGAAGCCACCAAAATAAGACCATTAGAAATGCTCTTCCAGGATCAAAGAACGCCTGGAACAAGGAAAGGAACGCCTGGGACATGAAAAGAACGCCTGGAACAAGGAAAGGAACGCCTGGGACATGAAAGGGGACCCTTGGGACAAGGAGAGGAACGCCTGGAACACGAAAGAGACCCTTGGAACAAGAAAAGGAACGCATGGAACAAGGAAAGAAACGCCTGGAACAAGGAAACGAACGCCTGGAACACGAAAAAAAAAAGGGCCTGGAACACGAAAGGAACGTCTGGAACACGAAAAAAAAAAAAAGGCCTGGAACACGAAAGGAACGTCTGGAACACGAAAAAAGCCGCCTGGAACACGAAAGGAGCGCCTGGAACAGGAAGGAAAAGAGGGCTTGTCTATTGTTTCCCCTGGGCAAATTAAGCATCACTACCAGGGGGGAGAGCATCACATCGAAGCACACATGATGCTATTGGATCCCATCGGCCAGCGATGTACAAGGGATCCTTGAAGCTCATATGCGAGGAAGGAAGGAAGGAAGGACGGAAGGAAGGAAGGGGGTGTTGAGTGTATCGGATCCTATGTGCCATGACCGCCCCCTTCGTCAGACGCCAGTAAATGGCTTAAGTCGGATAACATTCTTTGAAATACATCGATGCTGACGTATAGGATGATGGTGATGATCTCTCTCTCTCTCTCTCTCTCTCTCTCTCTCTCTCTCTCTCTCTCTCTCTCTCTCTCTCTAACTGCAGCTCGATCCTGGTTTATTTCCGACGTCAAATCTTAAATATTTTCCTTGGCGATGTTAAGTTCCAATTTATTCCGATGTTCGGTCGTAATCTACTTCGATGTTAAGTTCCAGTTTATTCCGATGTTCGGCCGTGATTTAATTCGAATTTAAGTCCCAGTTTATTCCGATGCTCGGCCGTGATTTAATTCGAATTTAAGTCCCAATTTATTCGATGTTCGGTCGTAATTTACTTCGAATTTAAGTCCCAATTTATTCGATGTTCGGTCGTAACTTTACTTCGATGTTAAGTCCTAATTTATTCCGATGTTCGGTCGTAATTTACTTCGATGTTAAGTCCCAATTTATTCCAATGTTCGGTCGTAATTTACTTCCACGTCAAGTCGCAGTTTATTCCGACTTTAAACCTTAAGGTTCAACGCGATACGTAAGATCTTACATTACCAAGTGAAGTTATTTTTTCTTTACTTCTCGCCAGCCTCATTTATCCGTCTATGATAACTTAAAGCGAATCAGATCGTCCATGTGATAGCTATCGGTAGCCTAATTACGATATCAAATTTCCCTCATTACGATAATGAGTTTATCACTGAGTGTATCATCACATCTGACATTTCGCTGTCCTCCTCTTATCTAAAGTCAATAATCATATTAAGACTTTTTAACTCTCGTATGTAAATCTCTATTATCACAATTACGATAACTGACTTATTATATATATATATATTGGTTATATCACCTCGGATACATTGTCAATATTTCCCAGACAGAATTATCGCCATTACCAATCCTATAACGTAGCGATAACGTAGCGATATATGAGACGTAACATGATGAGAGGGATATATGTATGAGAAGTCTTCACTGCCATTTTTTTTTGTCCTTTTACACTCATTTATTCCACTACCTCATCTCGTCACTCACTTGTGAACGAGGGGTTCGCTAGTGTCTTTACACCTCATACATTGTAAATACATTTACATCGCACTCGTTTAAGTGATGATATACATATATATATTTTTTTTTTCATACTATTCGCCATTTCCCGCGTTAGCGAGGTAGCGTTAAGAACAGAGGACTGGGCCTTTGAGGGAATATCCTCACCTGCCCCCCTTCTCTGTTCCTTCTTTTACATATATATATATATAATTTTTGTCGGTATGTTTTCGAAACCCTGAAGTTAATATTGATCGAAGGGTCACTATACAACGTGTTGGAGAACTGGTACAAGTGTTTTTGTGGGACACTGGATTCCAATCACGACTGAATTTCTTCCTCCATATTGGGTTACACTATCGTTGGTCAAATTGTCCTTTTCCAGCTGGCGAAGTGTACAGTTACCTTGACAGAATGGAGTTTCGAGTGTGTGTGTGTGTGTGTATGTGCGTGTGTAAAGTGATTTCATCTACCTTCACATGTCACGCAATAGAAAAAATAAATATCTTTTAAGAGCTAACTTTGTTGTTTCTTTAGGTCTAGTTTTCTTATTCCCTTCTATGACTCCTCTCGTTCACGTGGGATTTGATCCGTCTTTCCTCAAAGTTTTGTGGGTTTGCCAGTCAAATCTGTGGTTCCTCGACTGTCAGACATTCGCCTCCAAAAGAGCCACTCACGAAGTCTGCCCCCCCACATCCTGGCTCAGATCAACGAAGCCTTGAGGTGTTTCCTATCACTGGAGGGGACGAAGAAGAGCCTTATCCTGGCTCATATCTTGAGGGTGTGCTTTCTGAAGGAGAGGTCCCAGTGTTGTCGAGTGGGGGGGACAGAATGCAGAGTGCGAGTGGGGTACGACTTTCAGGGCCTTGGCTATACCTCAGTGTTCTGCTCTGTGGTTATAGACCATCAGGTACTCTGTTCTCTAGCTTTTCCAGTACAAAGACCATTAGGTCTTCTGTTATCTGTCTGTACAAAGACCGTCATGTCTTCTGTTATCTAGCTTTCCTATGTACAAAGACCATCATGTCTTCTGTTATCTATCTTTCCTACGGACAAAGACCATCAGGTCTTCTGTTATCTATCTTTCCTATGAACAAAGACCATCAGGTCTTCTGTTATGTAGCTCTCTCACGGTCACAGACAATCAGGTACTCTGTTCTTTACCTCTTTTTCCAGGGCAAAGACCATCAGGTACCCTGCTAACTAACTCTCCTACGGACGAAGACCATAAGGTCTTCTGTCGCGTGGCTTTCTGTCGAACAACGGTATTTGAAAGCTGCTTTTGTTTCTGGGGACACGCCGCACCGAATCCTATTGCAGGAGAATCCAATCCCCCTCTCCCAGCGAAATCGATGCAGCGCGTCTGGTCCACCGTAAGATCCAGGAGGCTCTAACAAGCAAGACTCGATAGGGAATCAGATTTGAGATTAACTGGTTAATCCTTCATCATTCCTCCCTCCCTGTCCCTCCCTCCCAAAGGCCTGTTTGATCGCTCGAGGATCGCACACACTAACTAGAGGGAAGGGGGAAAGGGAGGGAGAGAAAGGGAAAGGGGGGAAAGGTTTCCAGGATTTTCTCCGTAATCTTGAATGATAAATCAGGATGGAGTGGGTGGTGGAGGGGTCTTGGCTTACTCTCTCTCCCCTGGAACCACTGGGGGAACGTCGCCGCTTCGCAGGGAGGGATGGGAGGAAGGGGGGAAAGGGGGAAATGGGGAAGGGGGAGGGTGTCGAACAACTACACTGAAGGAACATTGAGTAAAAGGCATTAGAATCGATGAATCTCATACGAACTGATGTCTGCATGCGATCCAGTCCAGAGCCAGCGTCCAGCACAGACTTCAAAAGTTTCTTTTTCCTTTTTTTTTTTCCAGTTGGTGCCAGCAGGAAACCATACGAGATCATGCATGGATGGCAGACCTTCCAGTCAGCTTCGTTTCGCGCCTCCTCATCCCACCCGCCCCACTCACTGAGGAGACTTTTTCCCTTCGCTTTCTGGAATGCCTGGAACCTAATCGAGTGCTATCTGGAGGTGGGTGCTTCCATGTCAGCCTTATATGACCTTTCCATGATAATTCCAGTTGAGGAACTATAGTTGGATGATACCGTATTTTGTATGCAGATATGGAGAGCTCGTTTAGCCGGATCTTAGACACAAGGGTTCCAACACCCTTCCTCTAGCGCTATACACATTCCCACACCTCCCTCCCTCCCTCCGCTCACCGGTAACACCGGACTGCCTCCCTTCTATGAGAAATAAAAGAGTTTCCAATCCTACAATGTCGCGATCACTGGTGGACAAGTGTAGGGCTGCATCTATGAATGTTTGCGTCATCATCTTTATACCTGAAGTGGTGACAAGTGTCATAGCTTCATTACTGTGGATATCTCTGCCATTCCCTTGTGTGAAACCTGTTTCAAAGACCCCCCAACAGTGTACATGAACTCCGTACATTTTCTAAGTGAAAGCCTATAGCTTATTCTAATGACGATCTTCAAGCCTGACACACACACACACACACACACACACACTTGTGTTACACGTTTCGATCATGATGTTGTAAACATCCGATTTCTAACAATTCGTCTTCAGAGGAGAAGTCCACTTGGCGATATTCTATCTACAGGTTTACCGAGACATTTGGCTGGGCTCTGCGTACCCTCCCACACGATGGCATTCTATATATCTTTGTTTTCCTCCTCCTCCTTCGATCATATTGAAGGCGGTTTGTCTATCATTGTTTTCTGAGGTTACTATATGCATCTGTGAAGACATATCTGTGTCTCTCTACTGTTCTCTAGTATTCATGACTGGGAAAAAGGATCTTGATGTAGGATTCCTGTTTCTATTTTTTTATCCGCCTTATTTATCTCTGTCTCTCTCGTGGTGGACAGGGAGAGATAATGTTCTCATCGGAAAGTCTCGTGAAAGTCTCTGGGTCTCGCGCGAACGCGCCCCTTCCGGGCTTGGGTCAGGGCGTGGGCGGCTGCCGGTGATAAGGAGGAGGAGGAGAGAAGGAGGAGGAGGAGGAGGAGGAGGAGGAGGAGGAGGAGAAGGAGGAGGAGGAGGACGAGGAGGAGGAGGCCGGCGACCAAGTTCGCCATCAGTCCATCCACTGGTTGAGGGAGGAGGTGGAGGCTTCGGCTCCTATTTACCCTCAGATCTTCATCGTTGACCGGGAGGGTCACGGTGCTGCTGGGGCTACCGTTCCTTAGCCGGCCCTTCCCTTCCACCACCTCCTGCAGCAGCAACAGCCCCAACACCAGCAGCAGCAGCTGCTGCTCTTAAATGTGGCGTTGGGGTAGCTGGCGTTTTGCCCCTGCTCTAGCTAACCGCTCTTGCGGCTAGCAAGACAACGGGTAAAGTCTTTACGTGCCAATCCTCAGGGCGACAGTGTGTCTCTTCAAATCAGTGACCTTTTAAGACGACCTTTGATTTTGTATCATTGTATCCCAGAATGAGTCTATATCTGCGATAGTCAGCGAAATCTCCCACTATAAATATATATATATATATATATATATATATATATATATATATATATATATATATATATATATATATATATACATATATATATATATTCTTTTTTTTTTTTTTCATACTATTCGCTATTTCCCGCATTAGCGAGGTAGCGTGAAGAACAGAGGACTGGGCCTTTGAGGGAATATCCTCACCAGGCCCCCTTCTCTGTTCCTTCTTTTGGAAAATTTAAAAAAAAAACGAGAGGGGAGGATTTCCAGCCACCGCTCCCTCCCCTTTTGTGTGTGTATATATATATATATATATATATATATATATATATATATATATATATATATATATATATATATATATATATATTATCTCTGGGGATAGGGGATGAAGAATACTTCCCACGTTTTCCCTGCGTGTCGTAGAAGGCGACTAAAAGGGAAGGGAGCGGGAGGCTGGAAATCCTCCCCTCTCGTTTTTTTTTTTCTTTTATCTAATTTTCCAAAAGAAGGAACAGAGGGGGGCCAGGTGAGGATATTCCACAAAGGCCCAGTCCTCTGTTCTTAACGCTACCTCGCTAATGTGGGAAATGGCGGATAGTTTAAAAGAAAAAGAAAAGAAAAATATATATATATTCTCTCGTTATGGAGACGACTCTGGAAGCAATCTGTAATGCAATTACGGTAAATGTCGAAGTTGGACATAAGACGAAGTCATTCTCAAGGGAGTGGAAGAGTGTTACTTAGACTCTAATACCCACTTTATTACACAGGTAATAGGATCAGAAACCCTATTACGAGGGCTTACGGTACTCGCTATTTATAGAGACGCGACTTTAACCACCGTCAGGTTATGAGGAGTATCATACAAAGGGACGAATTGGAACTGGAGTTAGATGAGGACAACAGAAGGAGGATAAAGACGAAGAAAGGGAAGGGGAAAATTGGTGGTACACAAATATGAGAATAAGATGGAATGAAAGAGAATGTTAAGCGTAAAGTAGAAGAAAAAGGACGAAAAGATCAGGACTACAGAATGAAGAGAAGGAAGAATGAGATTTGAAATATATATATATATATATATATATATATATATATATATATATATATATATATATATATATATATATATATAGAGAGAGAGAGAGAGAGAGAGAGAGAGAGAGAGAGAGAGGAGAAAACGTTGAGAGAGAAAACGACGAAGGACAGGAGTAAAAAAACCAGGCTTGAAAGAAAAATGAAATGTACACATACAGTCCACACCTGTTTCACAGCCCGGGGAGTCGAACCAACGAATTGGCCATCCACAGCCAACACCCTCCTGACCAGTGCTGTGAAAAAGACACACACACACACACACACACACACACACACACACACACACGTACACAAAGCATCGAACCAACGACCTGGGGAATCCATAGCTAACACCCTCATGCGCTACGCTGTAGGGACACACACACACACACACACACACACACACACAGAGGAAAGGATTGTCGGCGAAGGTCTGACTTTGAGCCATGAAGACGCTGACACCAGGGGGGGGGGGGGGGAGAAGGAGGAGGAGGAGGAGGAGGAGGAGGAGGAGGGAGTGACTTTCGGCCTTGCCCAAGAAGAAGGAAAAGACCGCGGGAAAGCTTTCCAGTGGGATGCGAACCTGGGCAGCCTCGGTATCGCGTTGCGCCCACCACCGGAATACCAAGGAATGAAGGAGATAGGGGGGGGGGGGGCAAAGTGGCCACGCGAATCGAAGTATTGGACCTCAAGAAGAGCGAGTCGAGGGGAGGGAAGGGGAGGGGTGGGGAGGGGAGGGGAGGGGAGGGGAGGGAAGGGGAGGGGAGGGGAGGATGCGTGGGGCGTTGGAGAGGTTAAAGGTGACTAAAGGGAGGGAGAGGAGAGAGAGAGAGAGAGAGAGAGAGAGAGAGAGAGAGAGAGAGAGAGAGAGAGAGAGAGAGAGAGAGAGAGAGAGAGGGAAGACCCACCCCCCCACCCCACCCCCCTCATGAAGAGAAAAAGAGGTAACTTTTCACCCAAGTTTGGGGTTAAGGAAATTGGAAGGATTTTCCAAAGTTTGACGAGACGAGAGAGGGACGTAAGGTATGGGGAAGAGTGTGTTGCGCTGGGGAAGACACACACACACACACACACATACGTAAAGATACGTCAGGTTAGGTGGCATTGTTAAGAGATGAGAGGGAGTGAGTCGTGATGACCTGGTGGGAAGGAGGATTTTAGAGAGCGACTCAAGGCGTTGGTTTTCTAAATGGCTGGTTGGTTTCATTGAGGTGGGTCTTGTCAGAGTGTTAAAGGATCGGATCTTCGTGTTCAAAGGGTCGTACCTTCGTGTGGAAGAGTCGTACCTTCGTGTTCAAGGGTCATATCGTTGTGGTCAAGGTTCGAACCTTCGAGTTCAAGGGTCGTACCTTCGTGTTCAAGGGTCGTACCATCGTGCTCAAGGGTCGTATCGTTGTGTTCAAGGGTCGAACCTTCGAACTCAAGAAGAGTTCATGGTATGACCGACCTACTGTCGAGAGATCACCTCTCAAAACTTGAAGCGTGAATGAGTTCGAACTTGTGGCAAAGCAGAGTCGACTCCATCCAAAGCGGATCATTTAAAAGGATGAAAAAAAAAGAGAAAGATAATCGCTGCTCGAACAGAACAAATCAGATTCGAAACCCAGTCCGAACGAGTAGCTTAAACCTCTGAGACCATTATGGTTCAGAGCGACGCAAAATCCCTATATGATAAATTCAAACCAGTAATAACGACATCATCGGGACGCGGAGAATGATATTGGCGCACTCCCAGGTTTTCAATGCCTGTTAGTAAGGTAAAAAAAAAAAAAAGAAGCTTATGGGAACACAGACACACACACACACATACACACACACACACACACACACACACACCGACAGGTTCCCCTCAAAAACACCATCAAACTCCTTTTCTGGAATTCCCCCTCCCTTCCAATTCCCCCTCTCTCATTCGACGTCTATTTGCCCTTTGGAGGTTCGGGAACTCGACGACCCACCCTCCCTCCTCCAAAGCAGGTGCTTGCTATCATACCCTTGCGAAAAAAAAAAAAGAGTGTGTGTTGTACCCCCTCCGTACACACCATATTCCCCAACCCACTTTCTCTCTTTAGCTTCCACGCTGGAGCACAATTTCTCTCCAATTACTTAGGCTTTGTGTGCCGGGAGGTTCGCGGGGAGATTACCCCCCCGCTAATCTCCAGGGACAATCCATTCCATGTTTGGCGGGATTTCAACCCCCTTTTCGAATCCAATGAGGCATAGCCATGCCTGCAACAGGTTTGTTTGCCACATTATCTTTGACTTGGTATACATATATATATATATATATATATATATATATATATATATATATATATATATATATATATATATATATATGTGTGTGTGTGTGTGTGTGTGTGTGTGTGTGTGTGTGTGTGTGTGTGTGCGTAAAACTATTCTGTTGTATTTTACAGTGGTGGGGCGTGAGAGATGGTGGTTGTCAATTTGCTTAATGGTTTCGTGCTGTTTAGGCGAAGGGTAATGGTGTTGGCAGGTAGTTTAGTGGTGGTGGGTTGGGGAATGGGAGTAGAGGATGGTGGTAGTTGTGGTAGTGTGCCCAGAGGATAGTGGTTGTGGTGGTAGTGGGCCCAGAGGATAGTGGTTGTGGTGGTGGTGGTAGTGGCCCCAGAGGATGGTGGTTGTAGTGGTGGTGGTAGTGGGCCCATAGGATAGTGGTTGTGGTGGTGGTGTGCCCAGAGGATAGTGGTTGTGGTGGTGGTGTGCCCAGAGGATAGTGGTTGTGGTGGTAGTGGGCCCATAGGATAGTGGTTGTGGTGGTGGTGTGCCCAGAGGATAGTGGTTGTGGTGGTGGTGTGCCCAGAGGATAGTGGTTGTGGTGGTGGTGGTAGTGGGCCCATAGGATAGTGGTTGTGGTGGTGGTGGGCCCAGAGGATAGTGGTTGTGGTGGTGGTGGTAGTGGGCCCATAGGATAGTGGTTGTGGTGGTGGTGGGCCCAGAGGATAGTGGTTGTGGTGGTAGTGGGCCCATAGGATAGTGGTTGTGGTGGTGGTGTGCCCAGAGGATAGTGGTTGTGGTGGTAGTGGGCCCATAGGATAGTGGTTGTGGTGGTGGTGTGCCCAGAGGATAGTGGTTGTGGTGGTGGTGGTAGTGGGCCCATAGGATAGTGGTTGTGGTGGTGGTGGGCCCAGAGGATAGTGGTTGTGGTGGTGGTGGTAGTGGCCCCAGAGGATGGTGGTTGTAGTGGTGGTGGTGGTGGGCCCAGAGGATAGTGGTTGTGGTGGTGGTGGTAGTGGTAGTGGCCCCATAGGATAGTGGTTGTGGTGGTGGTGGTGGGCTTAGAGAATGGTTGTAGTGGTGGTGGTGGGCCCAGAGGATGGTGGTAGTAATAGTGGTAGCGTGGTGTGGTAGACTGGTTAATGGGGAGGGGGGGGTTAGTTGACTAGCTGATGATGGTGGTAGATAAGCTACTAGTAGTTGTGGTGGTGTTAGGGCAGCTAGTAACGATGGTGGTAGACGGGTAGTGGCAGAAACAACCCCCCCCCCCACCACAATATCCAGACAAGACCACAGCACACCTTGTGTCTGGTGATGGTAGTTTGTGGGATGGTGGTAGACTGGCTTCTGGTGGTGAGAGAATAGCAGTGGTAGTGGCAATAGCAGGGGTAGTGGCAACGGCAGTGGTAGTGGCAAAGGTACTGGTAGTGGCGATGATAATGGTAGAGGCAACAGCATTGATAGCGACGATGGTATTAGTAGTGGCAATGGTTGTGGTAGTGGCAATGGTAGTGGCAATGGTAGTAGTAGTTACAATGGCATCGGTAGTGTCAATAGTTGTGGTAGTGGCAATAGCAGTCATAGTGGCAATGGTAGTGATAGTGGCAATGGTAGTGGCAAGGGTAGTGGTGTGGCCACTTCCCCCTCTACACCTGGCCTCTCGTTATCATAACATAGGGGGATGGGGATGGGGAAGGGAGGTCACATGCCTCACAGCCATAGGATCTGTACTGCCTGCTGGGGGAAGACTGTGTTCCACCTGGCCAACACCACCATCCCCAGCTGATGTGGTGTTCGCAGTGGGTGTGTGTGTGTGTGTGTGTACTATTACTACTACTACTACTACTACTACTACTACTACTAATAATAATAATAATAATAATAATGAGTAAGATAATAATAATGATAATAATAATGATAATAATGATAATGAAATTAATAATAATAATAATAATAATAATAATAATAATAATAATAATAATAATAATAACATTTACAACAACAAAAAAGCTTTACTCAATTAACTACAGCCGAAGGCAAAAAAAGAAAAAAATAGGAAATAGAAAATACAACAGAGGCAACGGGGTTAAAAGAAAAAAGAAAGAAAACGGGGCGTTGGAGATTGAACATGTAGGACGATTTCATTCTTTAATTTTTTTTTCCCGCCAGGGCTGCAAATTCATCGAGTACTACTCTCTCTCTCTCTCTCTCTCTCTCTCTCTCTCTCTCTCTCTCTCTCTCTCTCTCTCTCTCTCTCTCCTTATTGAGGTTGGAACGAACCAAACCACCACTCCACTCCCTCTCTCACCCCTTATTGAAGGTGGCACGAACCACCTTCCGTGGCACGAACCACCATTCCCCCCCTCTCTCACCCCTTACTGAGGGTGGCACGAAACCCCCCCCAACCCAACCCCTTATTGAGAATGGCACGTCGGTGCAACATAAGTGAAATTCCTGCCGATCTTGAATATAAGCCAACTAACAGCAATACATTCCAAGAATTCCCAAGGGCGAGAGAGCAGTGATGAATATTCATGGCTGGGGATGCGTGCCTCGTGATTACAGGAGGAGACCTGGCTTCTGATTGGAAACCTGATGGGCAGACCCCCAGGTCTCAGGGGGCTTTGTGGGTGACTGTAATGGGTTCCCTGATGGTGAGTGGTGGTGTGGGGTGTGTGTGTGCGTGCGGGTGGGTGGTGGTGGTGTATGTATGGGTGATGGTGTGGTAGAGGTGGTGATATGTTGTGGGTGAGTGGTGGTGTGGTGGTAGTGGTGGTGTGGGAGAGGTGGTGATATGTGTGGGAGAGTGGTGGTGTGGTGGTAGTGGTGGTGTGGGAGAGGTGGTGATATGTGTGGGAGAGTGGTGGTGTGGTGGGAGTGGCGGTGAGGGAGAGGTGGTGATATGTGTGGGTGAGTGATGTTGTGGTGGGAGTGGTAGTGTGGTAGAGGTGGTGATATGTGTGGGTGAGTGGTGGTGTGGTGGGAGTGGCGGTGTATCTGTGGGTAATGGTGTTATAAAGGTGGTGATATGTGTGGGTGAGTGATGGTGTGGTGGTAGTGGTGGTGTGGGAGAGGTGGTGATATGTGTGGGAGAGTGGTGGTGTGGTGGGAGTGGCGGTGAGGGAGAGGTGGTGATATGTGTGGGTGCGAGTGGTGGTGTGGTGGGAGTGGTGGTGATAGTGGCAATGGTAGTGATAGTGGCAATGGTAGTGATAGTGGCAATGGTAGTGATAGTGGCAATGGTAGTGATAGTGGCAATGGTAGTGATAGTGGCAATGGTAGTGATAGTGGCAATGGTAGTGATAGTGGCAATGGTAGTGATAGTGGCAATGGTAGTGATAGTGGCAATGGTAGTGATAGTGGCAATGGTAGTGATAGTGGCAATGGTAGTGATAGTGGCAATGGTAGTGATAGTGGCAATGGTAGTGATAGTGGCAATGGTAGTGATAGTGGCAATGGTAGTGATAGTGGCAATGGTAGTGATAGTGGCAATGGTAGTGATAGTGGCAATGGTAGTGATAGTGGCAATGGTAGTGATAGTGGCAATGGTAGTGATAGTGGCAATGGTAGTGATAGTGGCAATGGTAGTGATAGTGGCAATGGTAGTGATAGTGGCAATGGTAGTGATAGTGGCAATGGTAGTGATAGTGGCAATGGTAGTGATAGTGGCAATGGTAGTGATAGTGGCAATGGTAGTGATAGTGGCAATGGTAGTGATAGTGGCAATGGTAGTGATAGTGGCAATGGTAGTGATAGTGGCAATGGTAGTGATAGTGGCAATGGTAGTGATAGTGGCAATGGTAGTGATAGTGGCAATGGTAGTGATAGTGGCAATGGTAGTGATAGTGGCAATGGTAGTGATAGTGGCAATGGTAGTGATAGTGGCAATGGTAGTGATAGTGGCAATGGTAGTGATAGTGGCAATGGTAGTGATAGTGGCAATGGTAGTGATAGTGGCAATGGTAGTGATAGTGGCAATGGTAGTGATAGTGGCAATGGTAGTGATAGTGGCAATGGTAGTGATAGTGGCAATGGTAGTGATAGTGGCAATGGTAGTGATAGTGGCAATGGTAGTGATAGTGGCAATGGTAGTGATAGTGGCAATGGTAGTGATAGTGGCAATGGTAGTGATAGTGGCAATGGTAGTGATAGTGGCAATGGTAGTGATAGTGGCAATGGTAGTGATAGTGGCAATGGTAGTGATAGTGGCAATGGTAGTGATAGTGGCAATGGTAGTGATAGTGGCAATGGTAGTGATAGTGGCAATGGTAGTGATAGTGGCAATGGTAGTGATAGTGGCAATGGTAGTGATAGTGGCAATGGTAGTGGCAAGGGTAGTGGTGTGGCCACTTCCCCTCCTACACCTGGCCTCTCGTTATCATAACATAGGGGGATGGGGATGGGGAAGGGAGGTCACATGCCTCACATCCATAGGATCTGTACTGCCTGCTGGGGAAGGGAGGTCACATGCCTCACATCCATAGGATCTGTACTGCCTGCTGGGGAAGGGAGTCACATGCCTCACATCCATAGGATCTGTACTGCCTGCTGGGGAAGGGAGTCACATGCCTCACATCCATAGGATCTGTACTGCCTGCTGGGGAAGGGAGTCACATGCCTCACATCCATAGGATCTGTACTGCCTGCTGGGGAAGGGAGTCACATGCCTCACATCCATAGGATCTGTACTGCCTGCTGGGGAAGGGAGTCACATGCCTCACATCCATAGGATCTGTACTGCCTGCTGGGGAAGGGAGTCACATGCCTCACATCCATAGGATCTGTACTGCCTGCTGGGGAAGGGAGTCACATGCCTCACATCCATAGGATCTGTACTGCCTGCTGGGGAAGGGAGTCACATGCCTCACATCCATAGGATCTGTACTGCCTGCTGGGGAAGGGAGTCACATGCCTCACATCCATAGGATCTGTACTGCCTGCTGGGGAAGGGAGTCACATGCCTCACATCCATAGGATCTGTACTGCCTGCTGGGGAAGGGAGTCACATGCCTCACATCCATAGGATCTGTACTGCCTGCTGGGGAAGGGAGTCACATGCCTCACATCCATAGGATCTGTACTGCCTGCTGGGGAAGGGAGTCACATGCCTCACATCCATAGGATCTGTACTGCCTGCTGGGGAAGGGAGTCACATGCCTCACATCCATAGGATCTGTACTGCCTGCTGGGGAAGGGAGTCACATGCCTCACATCCATAGGATCTGTACTGCCTGCTGGGGAAGGGAGTCACATGCCTCACATCCATAGGATCTGTACTGCCTGCTGGGGAAGGGAGTCACATGCCTCACATCCATAGGATCTGTACTGCCTGCTGGGGAAGGGAGTCACATGCCTCACATCCATAGGATCTGTACTGCCTGCTGGGGAAGGGAGTCACATGCCTCACATCCATAGGATCTGTACTGCCTGCTGGGGAAGGGAGTCACATGCCTCACATCCATAGGATCTGTACTGCCTGCTGGGGAAGGGAGTCACATGCCTCACATCCATAGGATCTGTACTGCCTGCTGGGGAAGGGAGTCACATGCCTCACATCCATAGGATCTGTACTGCCTGCTGGGGAAGGGAGTCACATGCCTCACATCCATAGGATCTGTACTGCCTGCTGGGGAAGGGAGTCACATGCCTCACATCCATAGGATCTGTACTGCCTGCTGGGGAAGGGAGTCACATGCCTCACATCCATAGGATCTGTACTGCCTGCTGGGGAAGGGAGTCACATGCCTCACATCCATAGGATCTGTACTGCCTGCTGGGGAAGGGAGTCACATGCCTCACATCCATAGGATCTGTACTGCCTGCTGGGGAAGGGAGTCACATGCCTCACATCCATAGGATCTGTACTGCCTGCTGGGGAAGGGAGTCACATGCCTCACATCCATAGGATCTGTACTGCCTGCTGGGGAAGGGAGTCACATGCCTCACATCCATAGGATCTGTACTGCCTGCTGGGGAAGGGAGTCACATGCCTCACATCCATAGGATCTGTACTGCCTGCTGGGGAAGGGAGTCACATGCCTCACATCCATAGGATCTGTACTGCCTGCTGGGGAAGGGAGTCACATGCCTCACATCCATAGGATCTGTACTGCCTGCTGGGGAAGGGAGTCACATGCCTCACATCCATAGGATCTGTACTGCCTGCTGGGGAAGGGAGTCACATGCCTCACATCCATAGGATCTGTACTGCCTGCTGGGGAAGGGAGTCACATGCCTCACATCCATAGGATCTGTACTGCCTGCTGGGGAAGGGAGTCACATGCCTCACATCCATAGGATCTGTACTGCCTGCTGGGGAAGGGAGTCACATGCCTCACATCCATAGGATCTGTACTGCCTGCTGGGGAAGGGAGTCACATGCCTCACATCCATAGGATCTGTACTGCCTGCTGGGGAAGGGAGTCACATGCCTCACATCCATAGGATCTGTACTGCCTGCTGGGGAAGGGAGTCACATGCCTCACATCCATAGGATCTGTACTGCCTGCTGGGGAAGGGAGTCACATGCCTCACATCCATAGGATCTGTACTGCCTGCTGGGGAAGGGAGTCACATGCCTCACATCCATAGGATCTGTACTGCCTGCTGGGGAAGGGAGTCACATGCCTCACATCCATAGGATCTGTACTGCCTGCTGGGGAAGGGAGTCACATGCCTCACATCCATAGGATCTGTACTGCCTGCTGGGGAAGGGAGTCACATGCCTCACATCCATAGGATCTGTACTGCCTGCTGGGGAAGGGAGTCACATGCCTCACATCCATAGGATCTGTACTGCCTGCTGGGGAAGGGAGTCACATGCCTCACATCCATAGGATCTGTACTGCCTGCT
>NC_092254.1:10410000-10425000 GCF_036320965.1 Panulirus ornatus
GTGATGAATATTCATGGCTGGGGATGCGTGCCTCGTGATTACAGGAGGAGACCTGGCTTCTGATTGGAAACCTGATGGGCAGACCCCCAGGTCTCAGGGGGCTTTGTGGGTGACTGTAATGGGTTCCCTGATGGTGAGTGGTGGTGTGGGGTGTGTGTGTGTGCGTGCGGGTGGGTGGTGGTGGTGTATGTATGGGTGATGGTGTGGTAGAGGTGGTGATATGTTGTGGGAGAGTGGTGGTGTGGTGGTAGTGGTGGTGTGGGAGAGGTGGTGATATGTGTGGGAGAGTGGTGGTGTGGTGGTAGTGGTGGTGTGGGAGAGGTGGTGATATGTGTGGGAGAGTGGTGGTGTGGTGGGAGTGGCGGTGAGGGAGAGGTGGTGATATGTGTGGGTGAGTGATGTTGTGGTGGGAGTGGTAGTGTGGTAGAGGTGGTGATATGTGTGGGTGAGTGGTGGTGTGGTGGGAGTGGCGGTGTATCTGTGGGTAATGGTGTTATAAAGGTGGTGATATGTGTGGGTGAGTGATGGTGTGGTGGTAGTGGTGGTGTGGGAGAGGTGGTGATATGTGTGGGAGAGTGGTGGTGTGGTGGGAGTGGCGGTGAGGGAGAGGTGGTGATATGTGTGGGCGAGTGGTGGTGTGGTGGGAGTGGTGGTGTATCTGTGGGTGATGGTGTGGTAGAGGTGGTGTGTTTTCGTCGGTGGTAGAATGGTAGAGGTGATGTGTGTGTGTGTGTATATGTGGAGTGCTAATGTGGTGGTGTGTGGTTGATGGTGTGGGTAATGCCTTAGCCACACACCAACGCAAGCACAAACCACGAGCACCTTCCACCAGATGGTATGGCCTCCCCTTCTGAACATGTTCACTGGGGGATGCACAAGGTCGTGGAGGCAGACGGAAGAGCCTGGAGTACACCAAGGGAGGGGCCCTTGACGAACCCCCGCGGTTCACGAAGGACATGAGGGTGATGATGGGTCATCTGTGAAAGACGACGTCAATCGAAAAATCATCTAGCAAGGAAAAAAAGAGACTCCTGGAATCATTACATGTGAGAGAGACGAAGTAGTTGACTGCGTCCCTAACCTGTCGCCAGAGTCCCACTTCAGCGAAACAGCTAAAGACGACCGAGCGTCTGCTGGCAAATATCAAAGTGACATTCAAGTTCATGGATAAGGAAAGAAAAAAAAGATCTTAGCAAGCTGTTCACATCCTATATAAGACTCAAAACTAGTCTAGTCTTCTCAAGCTGGTTCACCGCACTTGAAGAAAAAAGACAAGGAGCGAATTAAGAAGGACCAGAGGGCATGATAACACTTTCAGGTACTCACAATGGGGTAAAAAAGTTACCACTGCGCCCCATGTCCCTTCCCCCTGTAACATGGGATGGTGACCTTTGAGTGTCGAGCCAAGGATCTGAATCAATGTTGGCCCTCCGCACAACCCCGTCAGCCACGTATGAGACCTTCAGTTCAATATATCATCAGGTATCTCCTAGATCTCAGGTGGCACGAGATCAAACCTCAACTCATAAGGATCAATCATTTCACTCATCACTCACTCATCTATCATGATTCATGTAAACATGAATGTATGCCTTTTAATATACAGTTTACGGTTGATATGAACACCGGATTCGTCTTCATTTCTGGATGGAAATGTATGATATCTAGTTTATTATTCATTTATAACTACCCTAGGAACATTTCCAAGAAATAATGCACCCAGAATCTTTCTAATGCCTCCTGTAGCTCA
The DNA here is from genome assembly GCF_036320965.1 of Panulirus ornatus. NCBI lineage: Eukaryota > Metazoa > Arthropoda > Malacostraca > Decapoda > Palinuridae > Panulirus > Panulirus ornatus. The sequence continues at coordinate 10,411,751 of NC_092254.1, forward strand.
ATGCTGTACTGCTCCCAGTAGCAGGGAGATGTACGACTCACTCACACCCCAGAACTAGAACACTGGCTCATCCAAAGACAGAAGTTCTGCGTCGCCACAGTAAAATCTTTACCGTCACCCACACCTCTTTGACCACCTGGAAGACAATGATCTTGTTCCCTCCCATCACCACCCTGAATTGTCAACCATTCCCACGACAAGACCTCCAGCCATACCATACCATACGACACTTTCACTCCCTGCAGAATAAACGTCAGGACATAAACCTATGAACCCGCACCAGTTTTGGACACGACGAGGAATTCATTTTAGCTACCTTTACAATGAAGTCATTCCATCCGTTACCTCCTCACCTGCCTGGTCAGGGAGAATGTCAAATGCAAGCTTAACAAAGCTGCAAATTGACAGCTAAAACAGCACCTAACTGCCCATCAATGACAGACATTCGACACTTGTAAAACAATAGAACAGGACTTCTAATACTACTTCATCATAGTGTTCTCGACACTCGTGTTTGCATCAACTGTAATGCGCCTCTCATCAAACCCACTTCATAACCAACCACCAACTCCCAGGTAGAGACAGACGGCTTATTACTGCTTCATACTGCAACAACCTATACTTACAGATCCTACCCACCCCATCCCCATCACCAAATACTGAACTGACATGGCATATACTCACTCACCGTAATGATTCGACAAGCACTAATCAACCATCTTCCCGACCCAGTCTTAAATTGCACCCCTCAGGCCATAAACCCACAAACCCTCCTCAGGTGTACATTGGCGATGACACAGCCTTGCCCAGAGGTGACCCCCTCGCTCGTGGTGTAACCTCAACAGCGGGTGGAGTCCAGTGACACCAAAATACATGTGCACGTCATATACATACAAACAGACAGACACATACGTATACACGAACGCAGAAACAAAACACAATATATATATATCTGGAGATAAAATCATAATGTTCGAGACGTATCTCACATTAAAGCTATATACGAAATCATTACTACTTTCTTCGAGAACTTGTTACACATAATGCCATGCTCTCTTACCCAATGCCATCACAGCTTTTTCCCCCGAACTCGTCTGCCATCTGGGAAGGAAAGAATGGCCAGACGTCGCATCTGACATTATAATGGGTCGACGTCCTTTCGAGATCGTCTTTCAAAAAATAGACCACCAGGTTTCCCCAAATAGCATCCATCCACATCAGAGGGTCTGGCATATCGTCACGATAATAATGCCTCATCTAAAGACACGACACGAGAGAGAGAGAGAGAGAGAGAGAGAGAGAGAGAGAGAGAGAGAGAGAGAGAGAGAGAGAGAGAGAGAGAGAGAGAGAGAGAGAGAGGCTGAGGCCACTGGATGCTCAGGGAAAATCAAGAATTCAAAGCCCCTGTCGTAATACGGTTGTGCTGGACGAGGCGGATGGGATGAGGAGGGAGTGTCACCATCAAATATGACAACGACTGACATCGAGGATGCAAGGGAAGGACCTGGTCATGATATCCCGGACCTACAACACGACCCCGAGGTTTTCCGGGATGTGGTGGGTAATAATCGTGTGCAAGTTACCACGTCGGGGTCTTCGATCTGCCTTCGTCTGGACGCATCCGTTGTTTCGCCAGAATTTATTTTCCGAGAGACTGGTGGAGATGGGGGTCGAGTTCTCTCTCTCTCTCTCTCTCTCTCTCTCTCTCTCTCTCTCTCTCTATTCCCCCTCCCTTTCTCCCTCTCATTTTTCCCTTTCTTCACTCTCTCTCTCTCTCTCTCTCTCTCTCTCTCTCTCTCTCTCTCTCTCTCTCTCTCTCTCCTTCTCTTCCTCGCTCCTCCACACACACACACACACACCCATCAAAGGCCTGACTGGGGGGGGTAATCAGGTGGGTCGCTCCACAGGGACAAAATCGATACACTATTAGTGGCTCCAACGTTCTTCACTATTGTGTCTGGCTTTATTACTGGCTTTATTGTGGCCCTGTACAGCCCCGCATGGTGTCTGACTTTATTGTGGCCCTGTACAGCCCCGCATGGTGTCTGACTTTATTGTGGCCCTGTACAGCCCCGTATGGTGTCTGACTTTATTACTGGCTTTACTGTGGTCTTGTACAGCTCCTTTGGTGTCTGGCTTTACTGTGGCCCTGTACAGCCCCGTATGGTGCCTGACTTTATTGTGGCCCTGTACAGCCCCGTATGGTGTCTGACTTTATTGTGGCCCTGTACAGCCCCGTATGGTGTCTGACTTTATTGTGGCCCTGTACAGCCCCGTATGGTGTCTGGCTTTATTACTGACTTTATTGTGGCCCTGTATAGCCTCACTCCGCATGGTGTCTGGCTTTATTGTGTCCTTGTAAGAACCCGTCTGTCTAATGTTTGGCTTTATCACTGGTTTTACTGCTACCTCGAAAGCCACCGTTTCAGGTCTAGCTTTATTGCCGACTTTGTGACTGTTACCGCACTGTGTCCGGCTTTATTGCCGGCTTGTGAGTGTTACTATCTACTGTCTTGATGTAATACTAGCTTTTGCATATATATATATATATATATATATATATATATATATATATATATATATATATATATATATACTAACCCAACCTCAGATACATTGATAACGAGTTAGAGAGAGAGAGAGAGAGAGAGAGAGAGAGAGAGAGAGAGAGAGAGAGAGAGAAAGAGAGAGAGAGAGAGAGAGCAGAGGTAAGAAATCATAACCTCACTAGCCAGGTTAAGACGCCATTACGTCACACGGTTCCAGTGTACCAAGATCACCACCTCACACCTCACCACCCAGTGTGAGGTTCCAGTTATCTAACCCGGTGGTGCCTCACATCACCACCGCCTCACAAAACCCCCTCATCACCACCATCACCCACCATAGCCTCACCAAACCCCTCATGACCACCAACCCCCATCATCGCCTCACCAGCTCACTCAACCACTCACCTCACTCACCAACTCACTCACCATCACCTCACTCACCAACTCACTCACCATCACCTCACTAACCAGCTCACTCACCATCATCAACCACCACCTCACTCACCAACTCATTCACCCATCACCAACCACCACCTCATTCACCAACTCACTCACCATCACCTCACTAACCAGCTCACTCACCGTCATCAACCACCACCTCACTCACCAACTCACTCAGCCATCAACCATCACCTCACTCACCAACTCACTCAGCCATCAACCATCACCTCACTCACCAACTCATTCACCATCACCAACCACAACCTCACTCACCAACTCACTCAACCACCACCCCCTCACTCACAACCCCACTCACTTACTCACAACCCCACTCACTCACCACCACCCATCACCAACCATCACCATCACCGCCACCAGCAGCAGCCAGCGACGGGAGGACATACTGCAAATATTATCATTGCTCATCAACACTACACACGCGGCACAAGATATCTGAATTAGATCAAGCCACTTGATCAAACACCAGGCGTAATTAAAATCAACAACACGGGGATTTGAACGAGAGAGAGAGAGAGAGAGAGAGAGAGAGAGAGAGAGAGAGAGAGAGAGAGAGAGAGAGAGAGAGAGAGAGAGAAGAGGAGGAGGAAGAAGAAGAAAAAAGATGATATTGTCTTTGCAGGTTCTATATTGTCTCTGTAAATGGGTGGGGGAAGAGAGAGAGAGAGAGAGAGAGAGAGAGAGAGAGAGAGAGAGAGAGAGAGAGAGAGAGAGAGAGAGAGAGAGAGAGAGAGAGAGAGAGATAGAGAGAGAGAGTGGGGGTGTAAAAAGGACGGAATTTCATCCCCCTCCCCTCTTCCCTCTCCTTTTCTCTCCCCCTCTCCTTACCTTAGTCTCTTTTGATCCTCTTTTTTCAATCATTCTGAAAACCTAAACCCAACGTTTTTGTCCTTGAGACACTCGAAGCCGACCTACTTACTTCCCAACGCTACGGAAACAGTGCAGCATCTTCTATAACCTCTGGTCCCGACCCCCAGTGGACGTGGCTGGCTTCCTGATCGCTGCAGGAGTTTCATAAAGATAGATAAACCAAGGACTCCCAAAGACACCAAACTACCTTTAAGGGAATTCACCCAAGAGCAGATAGACTGCGTACAACACATGACCCCTGAAAATACATTCAAACAAATGTTGCCGTGCATGTACTCACAGAATCCATTCCAGGTCATCAGAAAATTCACCGTGGCCATCTCTCCTCCTTACCTGTAGAGAAGAAAACAATAGATAAATTGACAGGAATACGCTTTGGATAGTATCTATCGACCACTGTGACAATATCACCTGTGATAGATATTTACAGTTCTTAAATTCTTATAGATTTGCGTCTCTGGGGTGATGTTAAACCTCTGCATCAACAGCTGATGACCACTAAGTATACAAGGTCGGGCTTTATTAAGTAAATAGGGTACTGTGCTGTGGTGCACAGCGAAGAGAATGAGACGCTCAGCATATCCTGTGAGAGGCACAGATGAGCAGTATAACACTATACGTATACCCATACAAGCATAAGATACATCAATGGTCAAGGTTTATTGATGTATAGATGTGTGGCGCAACCGTATTAGTGCCACAATCTTTCCTGGAATAGCTGAGGTGTGGGGGAAAGCATTCTCCCTTCATCTTTACCCCCCACCTCTCTCTCGTCCTATACTCTCTCTCTCTACCTTTAAGATTCAGCTGGTCAAATATGTAGGACTATTCGTTAAGGTTCAATACTAAACATAAACGTGGAATATTCGTTAGGTTCGATGTGGAATATTGGTTCAACCTGGAATATTGGTGAGGGTTCAGTACTACATAAACGAGGAATATTGGTGAAGGTTCAGTACCATATAAACGTGGAATATTCGTTAAATTCAACGAGGAATATTGGTTCAACGTGGAATATTGGTCAAGGTTCAGTACTACATAAACGAGGAATATGTCTGCGTATGTATATGTATGTATACGTTGAAATGTATATGTATGTATATGCGCGTGTGTGGACATTTATGTATATACATGTGTATGCGGGTGGGTTGGGCCATTCTTTCGTCTGTGTCCTTGCGCTCCCTCGCTAACGCGGGAGACGGCGGTTAAGTATAATAAAACAAATGAAAGGAACTGTAAACATTGACTAAATTCCTGTCACGAAACTGCTGCTTAAAAAAATGTTGAGATAATTAGTTAAATGTATTTTCCCTGTGGCTACCTTCTGCCAACCCTCACAGCCGACTGGTACAGAAAAAAAAGAACAATAACAAAGAAAATATAAAGATGAATAAGGATGAGAACAAAAGAACCAATAAAGGCGAATAAAGATACAAACTGAAAAACTGAAGAGGACTGTACAACCCCACGAAATCGAACAGAAGCAAAAATGGATTTCAAAATAAAGAAAATAAAACATGTTTAAGACAGTAAATGGATTTTAGAAGAACGGAGACGCAACATGCTTAAAACAGGAGTAGGTAGAGCGGGTTTAACAGGAAGGGAGGAGGGTGGGTGGTGGAAGCGACACCTGCAGATGTTTAATTAAAACTGGCTTTCTCCCGCCCAATAATTCCACTATAGCAATAACGAGGGGAAAACCCACGCCTGGAAAACAAACGCTTGCAGTCATTATGCAAATCATCTCCTTCCTCGGGGCATGAGGGCGGTGTCCCCCTCGACCGCTCGGTAAAGTCGGAAATCCCAAGGGTTCGATGGTATAGCAACGTCCTTATCATCAAGGGCATTTCCAGCCCCTCTCGCATGGAGGCTGGAAGACCTGCGTTGCAGAGGTATGATATGTCTTCCAGACGCTCCTCCATGGAGGCTGGAAGGCCTTCGTTGCAGTGGTATAATATGAGTTCCAGACCCTCTTCCATGGAGGCTGGAAGACCCTCGTTGCAGATGTATGATACGTCTTCCAGACCCTCTTCCATGGAGGCTGGAAGACCTCCGTTGCAGAGGTATGATATGTCTTCCAGACCCTCTTCCATGGAGGCTGGAAGACCTTCGTTGCATGGGTATAATATGTCTTCCAGACCCTCTTCCATGGAGGCTGGAAGACCTTCGTTGCATGGGTATAATATGACTTCCAGACCCTCTTCCATGGAGGCTGGAGGATCTTCGTTGCAGTGGTATAATATGTCTTTCAGACCCTCTTCCATGGAGGCTGGAAGGCCTTCGTTGCAGAAGTATGATATGTCTTCAAGACCCTCCTCCATGGAGACTGGAAGACCTTCGTTGCAGAGGTATAATATGATTTCCAGACCCTCTTCCATGGAGGCTGGAAGACCCTCGTTTCAGTGGTATGACTTCCAGATCCTCTTCCATGGAGGCTGGAAGACCTTCGTTGCAGAGGTATAATATGATTTCCAGACCCTCTTCCATGGAGGCTGGAAGACCCTCGTTTCAGTGGTATGACTTCCAGACCCTCCTCCATGGAGACTGGAAGACCTTCGTTGCAGAGGTATAATATGATTTCCAGACCCTCTTCCATGGAGGCTGGAAGACCCTCGTTTCAGTGGTATGACTTCCAGACCCTCTTCCATGGAGGCTGGAAGACCTTCGTTGCAGAAGTATGATATGTCTTCCAGACCCTCCTCCATGGAGGCTGGAAGACCTTCGTTGCAGAGGTATGACTTCCAGACCCTCTTCCATGGAGACTGGAAGACCTTCGTTGCAGAGGTATAATATGATTTCCAGACCCTCTTCCATGGAGGCTGGAAGGCCTTCGTTGCAGAGGTATGACTTCCAGACCCTCTTCCATGGAGGATGGAAGGCCCTCGTTTCAGTGGTATGACTTCCAGACCCTCTTCCATGGAGGCTGGAAGACCTTCGTTGCAGAGGTATAATATGTCTTCCAGACCCTCTTCCATGGAGGCTGGAAGCATTGGGAGCCACATGCATAGTGAGGAGTGTTATCTGGTGGCTAATTAACCTTTTTAAGAAAACGCGCGTGTGAGTATATAATCAATGGGGTGGGTAGGGGGGAGAGGGGGAGAATATAATATGGGTTCTGTTGATTACTTTTGATGAATAGAGGATTCATTAGGAAACCTCTTGATCATTAATGATGTCCAGATATTAGTGGGGAAAAAAAAAAAGAAAAAGGTGACATGAAAGATACCACAGTGATGTCTGAAAACAATAGATAGACAGATAGGCTTTACATGCAGACGTAATTGGTGGGTACTTGAAGGACGAACTTCCACTGGATAACTATTTAATAATGACACATGTAATCAGGTGTTTCGCACTTTCTTCCAACGCTTAAAAACAAACAAAAAAAAAAAAGCCACAGTTCTTTCTAGCCATTTCAGTCTAGAAAACTGTAAGAATCAAAATGTCTTCATTGCTGAAGTCTGGCCTTTCCAGTTCGCTTGAAGAGGCACAGATTTAATAAACACTATACTACTACTACTACTATTACTACTACTACTACTATTACTACTACAACTACTACTACTACTACTACTACTACTACTACCCCCCCCCCCCCCAAGCTTCTCTAGATCACATCTCTCAAAATCTCAGACGATAATAGCCATCACGCCAGCGCTGGCCAGGTTATTATTACGAACCCACGAATGGCCATCACGCCAGCGCTGGCCAGGTTATTATTACGAACCCACGAACGACAATGAGGTATGAACAAGACGCCTCAATGCCTGGTCGTCGGAGCTCAAAGTGACAGGATGGAACCCCTCTTCTCTCTCTCTCTCTCTCTCTCTCTCTCTCTCTCTCTCTCTCTCTCTCTCTCTCTCTCTCTCTGTGGAGGGCGCGTGGGTGTGTGGTGGAAGACTGACTGTGTAGCACATCCCTCCTCAGCGATAGGAAGGCTAACGATGCATTTCAGGGACCTAACGACCGCCAGGGGGGGACAGAAAAGGGGAGTGGGATGGGGAGGTGGCGGGGATGGGGGAGGTTCGAAAGCGTATAGGATATGACCTGAAACTTCTTCATAAGGAAAGGGAAGGGAAGGGAAGGGAAGGGAAGGGGGAGGAATGAAGAGTGTGTGTTTACATCTAAGACTTCAGCAAAGCAGGTGAATGAAAAGGAAGGAAAAATGTTGAAAAATAAAAAAGTGGGAATAGGCTTTACGAATTGCTATGAACGTATCTGAAACACAACAAAAAAAAAATTGTAGTAAAAGTATAAGGCACAAAGGTATTTGATCTCATGAAAGGACAAATGCACAAAAAGAAGGAAACGTTACAATAGGATCGAGAGGTCATAAAACTCAGGTAATTAGAAAATGGACAATTTGGAAAGAGAGACACCCGAAAAAGAAAAAAATATATCAACGATAAACGGATGGAGACTTGAAAGAAAACGTGAACCAGAGTGGTAGCTGTGAAAAAGGCGGCAGTGACAAAAAAGAAAAAAAAGAAAAGAAAGAAGAAAAGATTTTGCAGAAATAAAGGACGAATTCAGAACTAAGGTACACATATGTGTAGTGTGTTAAAGTGAAACACATGGACTTCCACACTTAAATAAGTGCTTTTTCATAACACTTGTAACACTTTAATGCTTTTTACTGTGTCATTCAACAGTTTCTTATCTTTATTCTTTCCTATCCTCTCATTCCACAATTTGTTCTCGGCCCTTATTCGATCATTCCACTACGATCATGATTTATCTATTTTCTCTCTGTCCCTATTTCTGCATCTATATACCCTTTTACTTTAACTAATTACTCCCTATTTTACATCCTATTTTTCTATTTCCTCTTAAGTATTTCCCCCTATCTATAACCCTATTTTCTCCAATTAATCCTTTCCTCTTCCCTATTTACAACCGTATTTTCTCCAGTCAATCCTTTCCTCTTCCCCTATTTACAACCGTATTTTCTCCAATTGATCCTTTCCTCTACCCCACCCTATTTACAACCCTATTTCTTTCCCCAATTTTTCTCGCCAACTTAACCTAAAACTCTCTCTCTCTCTCTCTCTCTCTCTCTCTCTCTCTCTCTCTCTCTCTCTCTCTCTCTCTCTCTCTCTCTCCCACCCTCAAACCAGCTCAAAATAAACCCTCCGCCTCCCCCCTCACCTCTCCCTCTCCCATCCTCAAAATAAAAAAAAAAAAACGCATGTGAACTTGCTAAAACTTTCCCCCTCCTCATTTCCCTCCCACCCTCAAAATACAAAAAAAAAAACGCATGTGAACTTGCATAATAACACCATCACATTACAAAAAAAAATGAGAGATACAATGAGCCTTTTTTATTCTTATCTATCTACACGGAAGTGCAGGGTTAAAAAAAAAAAAACGCCCACGACACTGCTGTATATCACAATTGGAATAATGATTTACATTATGTAAAATACAGATTCGTGGATGGCATGTCGAAAAATGATTAGACATTACTGATTATCAAGCGATTGTTATAGATAATTGAGAGTGGAAAATAGAGCCAAACTTATTGCCAGTAGATAATGACCCATACATATATATATATATATATATATATATATATATATATATATATATATATATATATATATATATATATATATACATATATATATATATATATATATATATATATATATATATATATATATATATATATATATATATATATATAGATGGTGTTACCAGACTCCGCCTGCACGAAGTTACACCATAAGTAAAAAGTTACCTTTATTGAGGCTGTATCATTGGGAGTTCAGTCTCGTCCAAGACTCAAGGATTCTACATCTCCCTCCTACGGTCTGTAGGGCAGCCTTTAGAAAGCCCCTGGACTCCTTGACAGAAAGTCATCCTGTGGAAATAGGTGTTACCGGACTCTGCCTACAGAATGCGTCACGTTTGGCGAGGGCCGCGCGCGATCGACAGGTGACGCAAAGAGAACACACTGTGTCTCATCCCTGAACTCCTCGCCTCAAAGAGGTCCATCCTTTCCCTGCTACTGAAGGAAGCGCAACTTAATGGAACCGCAGGAGCCTTTGGAAAAGGCGTACTAGGATAGTTCAACAACAACTACATAATCACTCCCTCTTTCCATATCGATAGCTATAACCAACACCCACACCCACACACACACACACCCACCCACATACATACCCTCATACATGCAAAGCTTTGTATAAGACAATGTTGATTTCCCTCTGCTCAGAGATGATCTCAAACCAAGGCCATTATCACGACAAAGGCCACAAATTTTGCGAGCTATGATCCGGTCATTTTAATGGCCTTTTCAAAAACAAACTGGGACTCTTTCAGCAAAGACCCGGTACAGCACAGAAGCTGCTGGGAGTCTTGTATATGCAGCTTTTGCCTCCTCCCTAAAAGCCTCTTCTTCTCTTGAATAAATGCCAATCTCAAAAAGAAAGATATCTAAAAAAAAAAAAAAAGAGAGAAAGACTTTTTTGTTCTATGAAATCTGCTTTTGAATGGATGGATGTCCCTTGCAAAGTCTGTTTTGCATATGAAGGCTTGTCTTGCGCTTGTCTGTCTGGTAAAAATGGTTGTTGTTTGAGGAAAAACCGAGTTTTTTTTTTGTCTCAAATACAAAGGTTCGCTTGTCCGACCGAGAGCCTCTCTCGCGTACTCAGGAAGGAGGAGGAGGAGGAGGACCAGGAGGAAGAAGAGGAGGAGGAGGAGGAGGAAAAAGAAGGGGAGAAGAAGTCAGAAGAAGAAAATGAAGAAGAAGAAGAAGAAGAAGAAGAAGAAGAAGAAGAAGAAGAAGAAGAAGAAAGAGGAAGAGGGGGTAGAAAGGAGATGATGAGGAGAAGGAGGAAGATGACTAAGAAGACGAAGAAGAAAGAAGAAGAAGAAGAAGAAGAAGAAGAAGAAGAAGAAGAAGAAGAGGAGGAAGCCAGAGGCTCATTTTCCATGTTAAAAGCTCCCAAGGCTATATTCTGCCCTTCAAGAGGTCCCCAAAGAGCCCCACTCTCCCTGTTTCCACGCTCTCGGGGCCATACCATGTACTCCCCCACCAGGAGGTGGCAAAGCTCCACTCCCTCTTCCCCGTGAGGGGCTCCCGATATCTCTATATCAACCTCCGTCAGCGGCTTCTCTCGAGGGCGCTGTACTACTTACCCCTCCCTCACTCACTTTCTCCTGAAGGCACCACGCCATCCGCCACCGGGAACATCCCGAAAATCTTCGCTTCGAAGCGAGACTAGCAGCTCGCGCGCGTGTGTCTCGCGTTATCTCCTGCCGGGGGGGTGGTATGTGTGGGGGTGATTGGTGTGTGGGGGAGGGGGGGTAGTGGTGGTGGTGGTCTGTGTGTGTGTGGAGGAGGAGGAGAAGAAGAAGAAGGAAGAGAAGAAGATGAGGAAGAAGAAGAAGAAGGAGGCGAAGACAATGGAAGAGGAGAAGGAAGAGAAGAAGACGATGGAGGAGGGGGAGGAGAAGGGGGAGGAAGAGATAAGAAAAGGAAGAAGAAGGCGACGAAGATGATGGAGGAGGAGGAGGAGGAGGAGGAGGAGGAAGAGAAGAAGAAGAAGGAGGAGACGAAGACGTCAGAGGAGGTTCGTTTGCCTCAATGGGAGAGGGAGTGGGGAGTCACCATTGTTGATTGGGTGTGGGAGCTGATGACCTCACGGCTCACCAGCTAACTGTAGGTGGGTGTGATGGTGTAGGTGGGTAGGTGGGTGTGATGGTGTAAGTGGGTAGGTGGGTTTGATGGTGTAGGTGGGTGTGATGGTGTAGTTGGGTAGGTAGGTGTGATGGTGTAAGTGGGTAGGTGGGTTTGATGGTGTAGGTGGGTGTGATGGTGTAGGTGGGTTGGTGGGTGTGAGGGTGTAAGTAGGCAGGTGGGTGTGATGGTGTGAGTAGGTGGGATATGAGGATGTAAGTAGATGCGAGTACTGGAGGTGTAGGTGGGTTTTGATGACGGTGTGTGGTGATCTCTCTCTCTCTCTCTCTCTCTCTCTCTCTCTCTCTCTCTCTCTCTCTCTCTCTCTCTCAGTACATCTATGAGAATAAGACACATGTAATATGTAGGGTTTAGAGGCGTACCTAAGGGGCACTCGTGTGAGACAGATAGACAGAGAGAGAGAGAGAGAGAGAGAGAGAGAGAGAGAGAGAGAGAGAGAGAGAGAGAGAGAGAGAGAGAGAGAGAGAGCAATGATCTTTTTTTTACCACTTTGGCGACAACTCAAAATCACCATTCAAGACTAGAGAGAGAAAGGAAGACAAATATATATATGTATATATATATATATATATATATATATATATATATATATATATATATATATATATATATATATATATATAACTCTAACAATGAGATTTTCCGCTTGTCCTCTAAAATGTTTTACCATTACTTTTTTTGAGGGGGGAGGAGAAAAGCTTGAGGGGGAGAAAAAGGGGAGGGAGGAGGGACGGGGAGGGAAGGGGAGGGAAGGGAAGGGATGGAATGGGAGGGGAGAGGAGGGATGGAGGGAAGTGGAAGCCCTCTTCAACACACGGAGTTAGTGTCGCGATTTTTCACACACAGGAAAAAGCTGAAGTGTGTGGACGACCATGTGTCCAGAGGGGCGTGGGCTGAGGGAGGGGGCGTGGGCGGACTGAGGGGGCGTGGGCTGAGGGAGGGGGCGTGGGCGGACTGAGGGGGCGTGGGCTGAGGGAGGGGAGCGAGGGGTGAGGGAGGGGAGCGTGGCGTGAGGGAGGGGAGCGTGGGGTGAGGGAGGGGGCATGGGCTGAAGGAGGGAGGCGTGGGGTGAGGGAGGGGAGCGTGGGGTGAGGGAGGGGAGCGTGGGGTGAGGGAGGGGAGCGTGGGGTGAGGGAGGAGGGCGTGGGCTGAGGGAGGGGGCGAGCGTCTTCATGGATGGGCTCTGTATGTCCCAGGTCAACCCCATGGGACTGACAAGATAATAGATTGTGGATAGTTATTTAGAACAGATAGATAGATGGGGATAGATGAAAAGTACTTTTACAGGAAGTACGAACGAACGATGATTAATACACACTGATTAACCTTACACGCTACTAGTGGGCACCTTAATCATCAGGGTGATTAATAGCAAACTGATCAAAAGGGGGATAGGAAGGGAATGGTGTGTGAGGGGCTGTCTTTGGATGCCCCTATCCTCTCTCTCTGTTTGTATAGAATAGGAAGGAAGGACACCATTCCTGTCCTCCAGCAGTTTGCCTACGTCACAGACCATCCCATTATCTGTTAACGAGCTTCCCCCGTGAACGCAGACCATCAGGTCTTCTGTTATCTATCTTTCTCATGTACTCTCAGGTTCACAGACCATCGGTTCTTATGTTATCTCTCTTTCTCATGTACTCTCAGGTTCACAGACCATCATGTTT